>NC_136248.1:1725000-1922500 GCF_053564925.1 Oryzias latipes
CCCCTGGATATAGGATGTTCACATCATTTTCTCAGAAGAAACCCTACTCTCATGAACAGATTTTATAACTTTAATCCAATTTTTTTTAAATGGAACCACAAATTTGAGCCATACTGTCACCCAAAACAGAACAATACAACACTTTTACTGCAAGAGCAGTGGCTTTTAACCAGAGATTTGTTGTTTTAATTGGATGCTGGAGAAATAAAAGTCACTGGTGTGTTGAATAAAAGTAAAAAGCAAGTAAATAACATCTGAGCAAAAAATATTTTTAAAGACCTGCAAATAAAGCAATTAATTTATATCTCATGAGAGTCAGATTTACTCAACTTGAACTTGCATATTAATCTCCCTGCTTTACTTTTAATGTTCTGCATTTATAAATATTTTATTGAGGCGCTAGTCTTCTGATCTGTGGTCTGCTGGGGCATCCTGCAGGAGTCCCCTGAGAATCTGTTCACTGCAGATTAGTGGCTGAAGCTCAGCAGGAGATTCAGGAAAAACGGAGCATTGGAGACTTCCATTCGGTTTAATGTAAACTTCATAAAAGTTCACGACTGAAATCTGGTTTCAAGTTACTGCAAACAAGCTGTAATCTTGGGATTTTTTAGCCTGAATATTGCTTCAGATTTCACTCTTTAGAGTTAAAAAAAAACAGTGTGTGAAGGTGAGAATGCAAAAGAGTATGTGACAATCCTTCATCTAGCAACCCCCTCTTCGGTCTTCCTCATGGACAGTGTTTCATTTCAACCAGTGTGCCACAGCACTCTACTGTGCTGTCAGATCGGGTGTCTTCTGGGAAATTTTTCAGTTTCACCTAATTGGTCCGAAAACGATTTTCCTTTGCCGGGATATCAGCTCTGTGTTCATCCAACACGGTCCAGGTTTCACACTAAGTTAGAAATATGAGATGTTTTTCTTTGGATATTTCCTGTTGAAGACACTTTGATAAGAACGAATACAGAGTTTCAAGATTTTTTTTTCGTTTTCTGTTGGTGGTGTGCCTTGTGATTTTGGTCAAGGAAAATGCGGACCTCGTCTTAAAAACAGTTGAAAAACACAGATCTAGAGCTTTTTCCTGGTAGCTCCAACCTTTTCACAATCATCATCCCCGTTCCACCTCTCAGCGTGTCCAAACTATCTCCATCTGCTGCCCTTTATTCAACACTTATTTATTGGGAAAGGGATATTGCATATTAATGGAAAACAAATGTAAATATGACAGATTTAATTAATTTAATTTAGCATCTACAGTCTCCAGGTTTTCAGCAGAACATCTACCATGATCCGTTCCTCTGATGGATCCATCCTGGTCACTTCCAGAGAGAACCTCAGCATCTTCATCTCTGCTGCCTCCAGCTCCTGTCTGTAAACCAACAACATGGCTGCTCTGTCTTCTACACCTTTCCTTTCCGTTTTGCTTACTCGCTTACACCTGAAACCTTTCTACACTCGTTCCAACCTGCTTGCACACGCCTCTTCACCGCTTCCTACAAAAAGTGAAGAAAAAGAAAATTGGAAAACAAAATGGCTTGCTGCCTCTGAATTTTCCTTTAACAACTGCAGCAACAGGAGGCCAAGCCCATTAACTCAGTTTCCTCAGTGTTGGTGGAATATGACGTATCCTGGTTAACTTGAGGGGCTGGAAAAGTCCAGGTTTGTTTCCAGCTTTAAGATCTGGCTGGTAAATCACAGTGAAGTGGTAGACCCGCAGTGTTTTGGATTTATCAAAATGCTAGTAAAGTGGGTTTTTATGTAAGAGGCCTGGATGTCTAGAAATGAGAAATTGGGATACAGGAAATAAAAAAAGATGTACAATGTAAAAAACTAAAAAGGTCTGGGTAGATGGGGGGCTTTGCGGCTTGGCAGCGGTGGAGCCCCCCACACTGGTGACCTCCTATTTTACCTGCAGCACACACACAGCACTCCCACACCTCCATACATGGGTGGGGTCGGGGGGGGGGCGGCCGGTCTTCACCCGCCTGGTCCTCTCAGGGCGGCCGGGCTTATGGGTGTCCTGTCGGCTGCGGGAAGGGTCGGGCATGCGGCGCTGGGGGTCGGCCGGCTGGGGGGGGGGGGTTACTGCTTGGCGGCGGGGGTAGGGAGGGTAACCAGATGATTGTGAGTATGTGTGTGTGAGTGCATGGGTAGGACCGACCTGGGGGCTGGCTCGCTGGGACCCTCTGGGGCTTTCCCTCCCCATCACAGAGAGGGGAGGGCACTGAGAGGGTTGGGGAGGGGGGGTCAGAAATTATGGCGGGGGGGGGGGGGGGGTTGTAGTGCGTAGGGTTTTAGGGGGGTGGCTGTGGCTGTGGGTGCGTGGCGATCCCTGGGTTGCTAGGGTCGCGTGCCTGGGCTAGCTTGCGGGGACGGGGCGCCGGTCGGGTGGTGGCCGGCTCATGGGTTCCGGGGGCCCTGGCTTCGTCCCTGGCCTTTGTCTCGGTGTCCGGCGCCCGGTGGCCCCCATGGCTGCCGCCTGGTACGGCTAAGCGCTCCTGTCTTGTGGCCTGGGGGCCGGACACTGGGTTCGCTTGTGCCTCTGGGCATTGGGGGGACCCTGTAGGGGGGCCCTCTCTGTGCCTGGCTGGTGGGGTGGGCGGTCCCCTCCTCCTCCCCTCCCGGGCTGCCTGGGTCCGGGTGCTGGGGGGGCTTCTGGCCTGGGGGGCTCTCCTCCCCTCTCCTGGTCTGGCTGGTCTGGCTGGGTAGGATCTGGCTCCCTTTATGAACACACGGTTCACGTCGGCAGCATGCATGTATCTCCACCCCCACGTGCACGTGCACACTCCACACTGCTCCCTGTCTGCTTCATCCCTCCTCCTTACCTACAGTGTATTGATGGACAGATTTTTTTTTCGCTCATCTTAGTGTCAGATTTTCACCTTTGATGTAACATTCGTCTTTCCAGCAGATCTGGTATAATTGTTACAGCTTAAAATAATAACTTAGTCAAATCAGTGCTTGTATCCCCCACCTTTTCACCTTTCTTCCTTTTACTCTCTTCCACCCTCCCCTCACATTCTTCCCCTCTCCCTCCCCACACACACTAAATGTAACAAATAAATAAAAAATAATACGACAAAAAGGGGTTTATACAAATCTACACTCTAGTTTCTTGAAGCTCTATAACCTCTTTTTGTGATAGTAAAACCTGTCCAACACAAAAAGCCTTCAGCTCTAATCTGTTTGCTCAGCTGTTGGACAGAACAAGTTAAAAGAGCAAAAAAAAAAAAAAAAAAAAAAGGTCTGGGTAGGTAACACAAACAAAAGCAGAAAAACGTTATATCCATAACTGTTGGAGTCAGTGCCCCCCCCCCCCCCCCCCCCCCAACTGCCTGATTTAAAAGTACAACTAAATAAATAAAAACCTTCAAACCGAACAACCAATGGTCCTTAGTCCATACTAAAAGAACAGCCCCTAGCACTCAAAGGTACTTAGAAATCAGTGGCGGACCGTGCATTACACACCTGGGCCTTCAGTGGTGCTAAGTCTGAATCCCTCCACCCCTCATGAACCATTTTACGATGCCGAAACCTCCTTTGCATTGCAGATTGAAAGTTCCTGCAGCCACAATAAATAAATGGAATACACAAAACTGTAAACTAATCTCGTTATCCAGCTACAGCCAGCAAAAATGGGCTGAATGCAGCTTTCTGAACGCACTTTTAGCATTCCTTGTTCACACAGGTCTGTCGCTACCCGATACTAGCGCACGTACTCTCAGCTCCAGGATTTTTCTTTCACTGCTCTGTTCAGATAAATGATGGACTTGGTGTCGTAGAATTCCCGCCGGGTACAAACCAGTTATTTATTTCTCCTTTGTGATCTATTTTTGAAACGGTTGTTATGTCTGTGAACTGAAAAAGACACTGCCCAGAGGTCACTACCAAATCCAAGCCCCTGATTGGTCAAAGTTCAAGTGGTTTAACTTTCAGTGTTCAATGGCTGTGCGTTTTTGACATGGAGCCTGCGGATGGACTTGGAAACTTGTGTAGATAAAACTGTGAAAGCGGAAGCCTGAAATGTGCTTATGTGTGCGTGTTTACATAGGTTTATTGGAAGCGATCGCTTGAACAAGCGTTTCTGAACCTGGTGTGAACGTAGCATAAGAGACAGAGGAACTGATACAAAACATCTTTTCAGTCGGCAGGTAAAGGTTGAACCTTTTTATATTGTAACAATAAATCATTTCATGTAAATTCTAGTTTTTTATGGTTTCATTCATAACAGGTATCATTAGTCCTTTTTTATCAAAAGGCTTAAAATCATTTTGCTTGGAGCAGAAGTGAATTTACTCCTGAGGCAGTTTACATGAATTCCTGTCTCCAGGCAACCAGCAGGATGAGTTACTGCTCACACGGTGCAGCACAGCAGCTCTGTGGAGAACAACAGCTCTTCACAGCCATGCAGAGAATCCATGTGGGTTGTTGAAGAATCGTTGTGTACGTTGTATTTGTTTCTGAAAAGACATTGAGTGCAGACAAAAGGTTCAGCGGGAAAGCTCTGCTATGAAGGGGCACCGTTCTGTTGAAACTAAGTCAGCAGTTTAATTAGATTATGGTCCCATGTAGTCATTCATTTTATGAGGCGGGGACTGAATCAGCAACCTTGTGCAAACAGCAGTTTTGCCTTCTAATCCACAGTCGTCATTACTCAGCTCTCATGGGTTACGTTACCAAAATAAAAGCACATTGAATTTGTTTGGGAAAAAGCAACTTACCAGTACATGTTGATCCATGATTACCATGACGTGATGATCAAATAAAATACATTTTACAATTTTTTTTATAATGAAAGACGTTTTAATATCCAGGTAGAGTTTTTTCTAAGACATACTCTGTAAAAAAAAAAAATTGTTTTCCGGTACAATATTGGGATATATATTCTATCGTTAGATGTGAATCGGGATACATATCACCAGACTCTTGGTGATACACATATCAAGACATAACAGATCCAAACGGTAAAATGAAGCCCAGGGGGGTATTCCAGAAAGCAGGTTATGCTAGCTCCCACGATAAGTTTGAGGCTAAGGAAGTGTCATGGTTTAGCTGACTTAGCCGACCCAAGTGCTGGAACCCGTAAGGAGACTCGACAGGCACTGAGGTGAGTAGGAAAAGGTTTAATTTTAACTGCAGGAATAATATTGAGTCCCAGGTTCTTCTGTGAAGGCCAGAGGTGTTGGTTGGAGGGTCTTGGCGGCGACAACCGTATGATCCGTGATGGTAGCCAGGAGGGCGATGGAGCGAGAGGTGGACAGCAACCAGTGGAGTAACTCGTGAGGGCGAGATCCTGGAGTGACACAAGACAAGGTAATTAGTCGAGGACAAAGGCATGAACAAGAATCTAGATGAAGCCAGGAGATGCACCGTGGGAGTACAACGAACTAGCGTTGATTACAGGTCCGAGGTCTCCTTAAGAGTCTGCCGGCTGACGAGGTTGAGGAGGCGCAGCTGGAGGTACCAGGTGTAGCTGATGAGGGGGAGGAATCTGCCAGAGGCACCGTAACAGGAAGTTGATAACCTCAGCTTTCAGTTCCAGAAATGGAGGTATGTTTCAGGGTATGTCAAGTTGCCATAGCAACTCATGCTCTGAACATAACCTGGTCTGGAGCAGGTTTAGTTGAAGGTTAGTTTGTTTACAGAGAGGTGCAGCAGCATGGCGTGTCCATTTAAAGATGATTTAGTGGATGAAGAAGCTCAGATAATACTTTTTCCACCATGAGAGGGTGATAAGACCACATATGGATGTTGGAAAAATAAACTTTTTTACTTCGATCTAACTTAATTATTTGCTTCAGTTAAGATAAATCAATTCTTTTTAGTTAATTCAGCTTAAAAATAACACGTAGTTATCAGATATTTATTTTACTTTCATTCAAACTAATTCAATTAAGTAGGTGTAACTTTGGTGCTGCTGTTAGATCGGCACCGCAAGGGATTGTGGGATACCATTCCCTTTGCCTGTCTGGACAGATTTGGGTTTAAGTGTGGCTTTTTGACCAAATGTGTTTAGCGGTTTTACTGTGTTTTGTCTGGTTATTTGTCCTGTTATGTTTAATTCTTTCTGCACCATGAGTGAGAAGGAGGGAAAGGATGATGAGTTTATATAGCACCCCTGCAGTAACGTAATGAGAAATTGAAAGAAAATGATTACATCATTTGAATCCACTTTATTTCTTTCATTTTATTGTTATAAAAATGAGAATATCTGCAAGCTGAAACTTAGGCATATGAGAGTTTAATAAGTATAAGTTATGATGGAAAAATATTTAATTGAATTGGAGTAATGTGCAATTATGCATTTGAAACTGTTTTAAATGTTATCCGAGTTATGTTAATTTTATGTTATTTTTCTAATGCAATTTTACCCTATATATGTACATTTTTACTCTGTTTTACTCATTTTATTTGAAGTCTCTAGGTGGCTGGCCATGGTCAGAACAGGACAGAGGATGAAAATTAGCCTAGGCTACAATCCTGCATATTTACAGTCTCATTACCTTTAGAGTATTCTACACTGTTTGTTGTATGCATTGTCCCTTAAATAAATAAATACAAACAAATACAAATACAAAAAATGTTACATTTAGTCAGATAAATATGTAAATTTGAGTTGTAAAAAAATATTGAGTTAAATAGACGTAAGAAATTAGGTTGAATAAATTTAACTCAATTACTTGTTACCAATTGAATAAATTTAAGTTGGATAAGTTATATATTTATGTGTCACAATGAAAATACAAATAAGATCAGAAACTTGTGCGTTTACTTTGTCCGTTCTTTTCTCCAAGCAGAAACTCTTTCTTCTGATGATGCAGCCGTGTTACCTTTTTGATGGTCGTATAATCTTCATACGCCGTCATTAAAATCTCAGACTCCGTCTCACTGAAGTATAGTGCTCTCTTTTTTTCTCCACGTGTATCCATGGTGACTCTGGAAATCGGAGATCTATTGAGAATGTCTTTATGTATTTGCTGTGCACGTGCATTATCCCAGGGTTACCAAGTCGAGCGTAATTACGCCAACTCATATCCGGTCTTTTGGAACCGACATACCCAGAGTAAGCAAGTTCAGGTGGATTTCAGCCAGAGTTCAGGCTTAAAGTCAGGGGAGTTTAAACATGCTTCCTGGAATACCCCCCAGGGGCCTCATTTATAAACGTTGCGTACGCACAAAAGAAGGCGTACGCCACTCTCTACGCAATAGTTGAGATTTATAAAAAGCAAACTTGACGGGAAAATGTGCGGTCCTCCACGCAAGCTCTGACCCAGGCGTACGCACAAAAACGGGTGAAATGAGAAACGGCGACACCGTCGGCAGATGGAAGAAACGCGTGAAAGTGAAAATGACAATACTGCCTCTCAGAAATAACATGAAGACTTCACAAAGCAAGTCTGACAATTAACAGCTACACCAACACCCGTTTGATCGATCAGCAGTGAAACAAACAAAACAATCAAACGAACATTACAACAGAAATTCAAATGAACACTTATTTGCAGAAAGAAAAGTGAAATATGTTCTGCAATATTGGCATGTTGTGCAATTCATCCTCATGAATAATATATTTAACAGAACGAAATAATGTACAAAACTGATATTCTCGTTAATGTGTCCGTCTGGCGGAGCAGATATAGGTGCGGGCGTGCGGACGGACGGACAGATGTACTAATTGTCCACTGGGGAAAGTTGTTTTCATAGTAAAACATTTCTTCATAAGCTACAGAATTATGTTATTCATGCATATGCCTTTATTTTGTTTTATTTTTGATAAAACAATGTATGGCGTATGTCTCAAACATTCAGAAAGCAACAAGAAATTACATTTGCTGATCAATTTCCCATTTCCACGTGGATTATTACCGACATCTGTAGCTTGTCAGATGTAATTAAATGGATGGAAATAAAATGCCCCATCACAATGCGTAATGACGCACAATGGCTGATCTTGGGCTCTTAGAAGATGTGGCAAATGGAAGAATTCGGAGTGAACGCATCTTTAGACAGCAAGAAGACTTGCTGGCAAACGAGGACGAGTGGCTTATGAGCCGGTTCTGACTTCCTCCAGCCGTCCTGTTGGACCTCTGCGGGCTTTTGGGCCCGGCGTTAAAGAAGAGCACTCGGAGGAACCACGCGTGTCACCCGGTGCATCTGGCGCTCCGGTGCCCCCCCCCCCCCCCCCCGGTGGCAGACACACTCTGGCGATGCAGCGCTAGACGTTCTTTATGCCTCGACTTTGATGTCCGACCATTTCTTTTTTATTTCGGCCACGGTCCAAGGTTGGTTGTGAGGCTACAGCATTTGGCGTCCGCCACCGTTTGCCGCTCACGTGCCTTTTTGGCATTAGTAATGTCCACACTGTGCCCTCCAAACAACATTTTTCTCCTCTTTTCCACCTCGCCAACGATAACTTCTACTTCACATTGAGTGAAGTTACGTTTTTTTTTCATTTCCTCTCTGTGTTTGCCATGGTTTCGCAATCAATGAATATTCCTTTGTGGGCGTTTCACGGACTATTTATGGGCAACTATGGGCGTGTCATGAAGCCGCAAAAGCTGCGCTGCATTTAGAATTGGTTATGATTTATTAAGGGAAAGATGCGTAGGATGTGCGTGCGCACGGTTTTATAAATCCGAATATTTCTGTGCGTACGCACGTCCTATGTTTCATCCGTACGCCACTTCTGACGCAAATCCTACGCAAAGTTTTATAAATGAGGCCCCAGGAGAGCACCGTATGAACACAAAACGAACTGACACTGAAGTCTGGAGGAGAGTTCCTGAAATGTTGTGTGGTTGGTTAGCAAAGTGCAGGCAGCTGTGACTGCTCCAAGGATCCACTGGAGAATGGGTGGAGTCACAGCCAGCCTGTACAGACGCCCAAAAGACAAAATGAAAACGAGGAAAAACCAGTCAAACAAGCAGAGCATGACAGAGGTGCACCAAGATGACAAACATGGAGCTAAACATGATGATGCCATGAGCTGTGGGGAGACGGTTCATGCCTCACGGGAGTGCATTCGGATTAATGAACTGATTTTGTTTTAATAAAAATATAACAGCGCCAAGAGGACACTGGCAGGGATGGTACTAACAAGGGTGACTATTACACACTGGGGGGCTCACACACTAGAGGGGCAATTAACAGGAGCAGGAGGAACACTTGCAGACAGCAAAGCTGAAAACAAGCCACCAAAACAGTTCAAAGACAGACAGACGGACGACCAAATGTCTCACATGAGTCTCCAAAGTCGTACTCATTTTGTCCATCAAGGCAAAGCGACGTTTCTGCCTCACAAACTGGCCACGGGCCTCATTAGCTGTGGCAGAGCAAGCGGGGGAGTCAAGAGTTCCTTCAAACTAATTAACTGACAAGAACAAATATCAAGCATCATTAAAAAAAAAAGTTTAAATCCAAAGCTAGACTGCCTTTGGTTTGCCAACAGGACTTTCCGTGTTCAAACTTTTATTTAGTCATGTTTACATATGTGCATACGTCAAATGAATGAGATCTTCTGTCTAAATGCAGATATATTGGTGTCTGCACGGGTGTGCAGTGGTCTTTGAGGCAGCCCTCACAGTTTCCTCTGTAATCAAATGCGTGTTTGTATTTTTATTGAAACAACCAGTAATATGCTTCCCTTCTCATAGATTTTTCCACATTTTCTTACATACAGAAATATGAGAGCCGGTTTAAAACAGGCAAAGAGATCATGGCTTGAACCAGCGATGGTTAGATTCCTGTAACCATGAAAGCCTGAGTCGCTCAGTGGACTGGTTGGATTAAACAAAAAACTAGAACAAAATTCAAACCTAAAAGGAAAAGAAAAAGAAAGAAATGATCAGGATAATACAAACTTGGCTAGAACAAGAGAGACACTTCAGGAGCAACGAGAATCAATGCTGTTTAAGGTTTTGTTTTGTTTTATTAGAAACAAAAGTGGAAGGGAAGAGATTGAGATGTAGTTAAGAAACGGCTGGGAAGTTTCTAACAAGCATCTCCCAGCCAGTCACCCTGTGACTGCTCTTTTCTGTTGGTTTGAACAGCAGGAGTCTTTCTGCTGCTGCTGGAGTCCAGACAGACATGCAGCCCCTGCTTGTCTGCTCTCCTGTGCCTGCTCTCATTGCTCAGGAGGAGGCCGCAGGTCCACACAGCCTGAGTATCCTTGATTTGTGCCTGATGAGACAAAAGAATAAAAACCACAAAAGCAAAATGTTGTATCAGGGAATCTGCCATCTCCAGAAAGTGTGTGTTTCTGTCAGAGCCTCCTGCTGGGATTTAAACTCCTGCAAATCACCTCAGTCCAGCCCTGAACTTTGTAGGAGTTATTACACTCACAACAACACCCCTCTATCCCACACCCAACCACACACACACACACACACACACACACACACACACACACACACACACACACACACACACACAGGCCTTTCCCATGATGCCCTGCATGATGCCTTCGCTGCTCAGAACTCAACCCTGTCAGCAGGGGGCAGACAGGAAGTGCTATGAGGGGAAAGTCAATAAGGCTGTTTTTGGCCATCAAATCTATGTTTAACCCTTTTGTCAGGAAGTGTTGTTTTGTGTCATCTGAGTTCAAAGCTTCAGTGTCTGTGAACATATATATACAGCCTATGTTAAAAATGAAGGATTTTATTCCATCTGCGTTTCACCACATAAAATGATGAAGAACTTCATTTATTTAGCTTTTTTACCCGAGTAAAAGACGCTTTAGCTCAAAATCTCATTCTGAAAGGCGACCTGGAAATGAGGTCAAAAGAGGTCAGCAGCACACTTAAAACAAAACAAGTGTGACAATGAAGAAGTCAATAAAAAAACAAGCTAAAAAATTAATGTTGTGGCAGAAATATCACTCCATGCTTGCCGGGATAGTTCACTGATTCAAACTTTAAATTTCACTGACCAGTTCTGAACGTCTGGATCAACGTCAGGTTGAACACTTTACCTTTGGTCCGGTGGAGGCGTGCTGCAGGGCGGTTACTGAGGCGATGACAGCTAAGAAGCTACCCTGATAAGGTTTTATGACATATAGATCGTCGGGAGAACAGTATGAGAAACAATGTGGATCACGCTAAAAGTTGTTTTTCTACACTCACATTTTAATGAGTAGCTGTGTCTCATCGTTGGTCCATGTTTGTTTGCGGCTCGTTTACAGGCTGCGGTGCCCGTCTTGGTCCAGTTGCTCCACTTCCAGCACAAAATCTATTCAGACAGAGGAAACTCAGAGCAAACCGGAGCTCAGTCTGATTGGAAACAAACCAAGCCCCCCTGAAAAGATGGGGCCGAGGGCAGTTCCTGGTCCCAGACCAGGGTCCGCTTGAGTGTATTCAGAAAACCAAATGAGTGTAGTCTGAATACACCCTAAAGCTCCAGCTTCTTCTCACGTTTCCTATTTCTTGACATGTCTGCCCTGGTTCACCCCCTCAAGGTAATCTTCTACTGATACCTGTCACCTGTGACTGTGCTTATTTAAACCTACAACATGGCCTTGCTGGAACGTCTGTGTTCAACAACAATGTCTACCTGCTTCTGAGAACCTGCAAACCTGAAAATCTACTCATTCTATCCTGACCTGACCTGACCTGTTTCTGCTCTCCACGACTTATCCGTGCAGCCTGTCCCTTTGTGAGTACCTCACCCCATTCCCTGTGAATTGGATTCCTGTGTGCCAGACCCTCTTTCATCTTGGACCTGCCTTTTGGATCAAGGACAAAATTCTCCAGTTTCCTCCACGCACCCTTTGGAGAACCCCCTCCTTCCCCTGCTGTGCCTCTGGTTCACTCATCCTGAGGGGAGATCACCACTCCTTTCCTTCCAGCCACTAGTCTATCTTCATGACAGTAAGCAACAGAAAATTCTTACAAAGAACCCGTTGGCCACTGATCCCCTGTTTCCACTCCACAGAGTCCTGCACCTCCTGGTAGCTGCACAAGGTGGCTAAGCTGACTCACCTGATCCTGCTTTTCTTCTCCAGTTTCAAATAAAGAACTGTCATCTGCTGCTGGGTCTGCTCTCTTTTGGCTTCTCCCCATAACTTGACATTTCTCCGGTTTGGTGGTTATTCTAAATTATCCCCTGGGTGTGAATGGGAGTGTGGTTGTCTGTCTCTGTGTGGCCCTGCAATGAACTGCAGGGTGTCCCCTGCCTTTGCCCCTTAGTAGCTGTGATAGGCCACACCCCATGCCCCCCGTATGTTTAGTAAAGAAAATGGATGGTTAAAAAGATTTTCACTTGTTTCCTGTTTTCCTTTGTGTATTTACCTTTGTGTGTAATGCTTACTGCTGTTTTATTTAGTCTTTTTCTGGTAACCGATCTTGTTGAAAAATGTTCTACATTAAAGATACACTGCACTAGTGAGAGTAAACAGCCAGATGATAGCCTTCCCTTTAGATGCTAAATCACAGGAACACAGCTAGAACATTGATAACCAGACAGTCTGACAGCATACTTGTCAGAGGCTCGTCCTCCTGGAGGGTTAAAAGCAAAACATTCAGGAAGATGGTCCAGAAGATTTGCTAAAATCAGCAAAACGGGACATACCAAGTTAGATGTTGACCCGTTGGGGGGCTCCTGCTGATCTGCAATGATTCCTTTTCTCATTCTTGTCGGATAAAGGTCTCCGACTTCTTTGCAGTATTTTTTCATGTTTAGTTTTATGATGCTTGAAATGTTTTTCAGCTCACTTCAGCTGCTGCACTCTTCCAATACAAAGCCATGCTGTGTTAATGAATGCAGCGCGTGGTTTAGATTTGGGGGGGGGGGGGGGGGCACTCATGGTCAATGATCAATCCTTATATGGCGCTTTTCTACTTTCATTAGGACCCAAAGTGCTTTACAGTCCCATTCACTTCAACACACTTACATGTACACTATGATGAGGATTCTACTGCCCTGCATGGTGGAAAGCAGACCATCAGGAGAAATGAGGGGTTCGGTGTCTTGCTTAAGGACGCTTCAACATATAGCACAGTGGTTGAATGCAGAAAGTCCACCCCCTTAGAGAAAGTGTAAGGGGCCATTTGATTGTCTGAAAGCGAACATGCCTGCTTTGTTGATGAGTTTGACACATTCATTAGACAATGATGACATTAGTTGACCTGCTGCGTCAGGAGAGTCTCACAATTGACCGCAGGGATTTCTCTCCCAACTGTGGGGAGATTCACAAATGAAAGGGGGTTTGCAAATGCACATTTCTATTGCACGTTTGCATAAATATATATTTGTGTGTGTATTTGTGAAACAGGTTGTGTGGATTTCTGATTATTGAGACTGAATTAACTCCATATGCAAGGCAGGAACAGAACCTGTAACCTTCTGAACAGAGGTGGCCCCCTCTCCATGGACTGATGCTGTGTTTGATGATGTTAGCTTCATCTGCGGCTGCATGGCGGAGCAGTGGTTAGCACTCTTGCCATTTCTGGGACCCTTCTGTGTGGAGCTTCCTGTTCTCTTTGCTCATCTGCAGCTTTTTCCCAGTCACTCCATCTTCCTCCCACAGCCCAAAAACATGGTTTGCAGGGTGTCTTTAAATTGTCCCTAGATGTTAGTTAATGTGTGTGTGGCAGTGCAACAGATCACTGACGTGTTCAGGGTGACCCTGCCTTTGCTCAACAGCCGCTGGGTTGGCTCTGACAACCATGGAACTCTGAAATGGACTCAGCAGGTTCTGAAGACAGATGGGTGGAGAACGCCATCAGTTCTTACTGTTCACTGAATTAAAACAATAAAGCTTCTGCTTCAAATTCAACTTTTTTCTTCTGATTAATTTAGCAGTACTAGTTCAGAAGTGACAGCTCAGAAACGTTCTCCAGCCACATGTCCCATGGACCAACGCATATGGGTGCAGCAGGTTTCTGGGTTGTGGAGAGGAGCAGCCGCATCGCCATAGAGATGGCATGTGACGTCACCTTTGGAAAAAACTTTACACTTACCTGTTGCACAAGTGTTTATTACGACCTGTTCTCCCCAGCATGCCTGTAGTAAAAAAATGTACCATAACCTTTCTTGCTCTAGTCATTCACCGAGCGGTCTATGACCTTTGACATTTCCATCTTCGTGCTGTCAGAAGTCATAACCCTGTCTCCCCCTATGGTCACTAGCAGGAACCAACTCCAGAGTTCTAACTACACTTCCTGGATCAATCAACTTTTCCTTCCTAACTGAGTGTTATATCTGGACCTGATCTCCTGTCTTCTGACTCTGACTCTGTTTGCCTGCGGCCAGCCCTGACTCTTGCCTGTATTTTGACCATCCTGTCTCTTCTCTGATGATCTTATGCCTGTTACTGACTCCTGCCTGCCTGACCCTTTTATAGTGTGGACTTTTAGCTGAGCTACTAAACCTGCTGCATGTCTGCCGGGTCTTGTGACACATGCTCCGTACAGGGCAGATGTGACTGAGGCTTTACTAAAGATCTAAAATGTTTGGTGACTCTCACAAGACGGATAAATTAATGTTTTGTTAGCTACCATAAATCCCAAAAGCCAAGCAGGCACACTTTCATACTTCAGTTCAACTAAAAGCTAAATAATTTAGAAATCCCAGTGAAGTCTTGAAAAGTCCTGTTCTTGAGCTGAAGATCATGATGCTGGTCACCGTTCTGACTACCGGGTCAGCCTTTCACATCACTGTTTGACTAAGCCACCACACCTTTATGCTGTCATTAACTTGATATAAAGTTTTCTGTGAAGCATGCAGGAGCCTCTGGGAAATTCTGCTACAACTCCTTTCTTCCTCTGTCTACATAATCTGGAAAAATACAAAATGATTGCAGTAAAGTTAATGCGGATTTATCTTGTGCTTTTGTAGTACAGACGCACATTTGTACAACACAATGTATGTGTCAGTCACAACTCTGCATGACAAAATACAACCAAAAGCCTGCAGGATAAACTGTTACACTTATTTCATACTTTAGAATTAAAACGTAAAATGATGCTCCCACTAATAATCAAAGCTCACATCAACCATTAAACCAGACTAAATGAATTTCATCCTTGAGTGTTTCTGTTGTTGCTTTTCTCCATGTCAGTACGGATCGTTTTAATGCCTCACTCCCTTCCGAACACTGAAAGAAGTTAGAGTGCCTCAGCCATGCATCTAAGAAATGCATTAATGTTTTATATCTTTAAATGTGGGCATGTCTAAAACTTGTTTTCATCAAATAAATGTAAATATTTTAATGTCAAAAACTAAATCTATATAAATAAACATACCATTTAGCATTTCCCTAGAGATGTATTGCCATGTTTGAATTTTTCTGAGCACTATTTGTAGAAGTGCTGTAGTTTTTAGTGCATGTTGGGGATTCACACATACACAGACTTGAATGGTGGTGGGTGGTTTGCATAACCCCACTGGAGGAAAGCTGATGTAAACCTTCTGGCCCATTCATGTGGGATTTACATGCCTTTTCTGATAGTTTCATTGGAGGAGCAGGTATCTGTTCATTTTTGCTAGTCATTTGATTTTTTCAAATGGCATCTAATAAACAGATGGCGTTCCCTTCGTCCCCACATTGCTTTCTGGATGACCCTCGACCCCTAACTATGCTGACAGTGGAAAAGTTGGCACAGAAACTGGACAGACACTTGATTTTGTCACAAAAAACAGGCAGACGGCTGGATCCAAATGCAGCAGGTTTATTAGCTCAGCTAAAAGTCCACAAAGCTAAATCAGGGTCAGGCAGGCAGGGGTCGAAAACAGGCATCAGAAGAGAGACGGGGTGGTCAAAATCCAGGCGAGGGTCAGGGCAGGCGAACAGGGGCAAAACAGGGTCAGGAAACAGAAGATCAGATCCAGATGTAATGCTCGCTAATGCATGCAGAGTGCTACAAACAAAACTTTGCACTGAATGTGGCTCAGTACAATGTTTACGTAGACTGTGAGTGATTGTACATGAGAGTCAGGTGTGTCATACAGGACGTGTGCGCTGGGGTTGCTGGGAGATGTAGTGCATCCAGAACCCTGTAGGGAGGGGGACACAGAGTTCTGACTTCTGACAGTTTTTACCATTAATAAAGCAACATACACACCAATGTTCAAAAGCTGAAACCTAAACTCTAAATGTTAAAAAAAAAACTCCAATCATTTTGATTGATTGATTGATTGATTGATTGATTGATTGATTGATTGATTGATTGATTGATTGATTGATTGATTGATTGATTGATTGATTGATTGATTGATTGATTAAAAATAAATTAGTTGTTGTTGTTTTTTTGTCATTGACTCAACATAGGAAATTATTTTAGACCATTTGTAATGACTGCAGTTTTCTGTTGTGAGAGGGTGCATTAAATGATCTTAGAAAATGGAAATGTGAAGACAAATGTTGCATTAGACAACAGGAACACTTGAAAGAGAAATCCATGAAGGATGTGATCAAATGACGCTCCGTCTTAAAAAATGAATTTTGAAGAGGCAGTCTGATGGAAAACATGTTCACATGTTGTCCAGGCTTCGTGAAATCACATCTACACCTTTAAAAACACTAAAAACTTAGGAGCCTTTTGTGCAAAAATGCAAAGAAATATCTAGTTTGCGCTAGTCTATCCTAGTTTATCATCACCTAATTTGGAGGCCCTACCTTTTCATGAAGTGCTCTGATTTCTAAAATTGTTTTGTTCATTTATGGAGGTTTGAATGGCATCTGTGATCTCTTTTTTATGCGTTCCCAGTGGTTTTTTCAGGTTCATGATGAGGCCATTTTCAGCCAAAATTCTGTATGGTTTTCTAGGACATAGTTTCTGCAGGGCGGCAGGAGTTCCTCAGAAATTCAGCTGTGAGTTGTGGGCGGGATATTTGACTTGGAGTAAGCCCGCCCTGATTTCTATCATCCCTTTGTTTACACGCTCTCCCGCTAGCTTACAGCCCCTCACACCCCCAGGCAGCCAATTCTGATCCATCCATCCGTCCAGTTTGGATCCAGATTCCAGCTCAGTCCAGGAAAACAAAGACGTTGATGGATTTATTTGTCTGCAGGTAGATGATCAGAAAGGGGCGGAGCATGGAGCTTGTGGCCCCGCCCAACATATTTTCTACATCTGCTCCTGCATTCACAACCATTTGAATAAAGAAATACTAAGAAATGCAGTTTTCATTTGAATTTTTTTATATTTGTCTCCATGATCAGATAAATGCCACAAGAACATGTAGTAAAAACACCAAAAACTCCATTTCCATTGGAGTGTGTCTTTAATGCATTTTTCTTATTAATTTTCACATCATCCATCCAGACACATTTTTCAAAGCAAGCTTTACATCTTCCATCAAAGCACTGCTGCAATCTCTTTTAAAGTGTAGCTCCAAGAACTTCTGTGGTGAGATGGTCTGCCTTTTTAATATCTATTAATCTTACTATCCATGGTATAAATGTAAAATATTGTAAAATGTTACATTTGTGCACATGCCTTAGCCTTATTTTAAGAGGCTTGTTAGATATCATTTTCCCAAATTCTTTTTGTGCCTAGAATGAATGTAGCATCGTAAAGCCATAATATCAAGCTGGAATCAGATTTTGCTTTTATTTTATTAAAAGATTTAGGGAAAAGTGCAACATATGTAAATGCCCTGGAATGATATACAGAAAACTAGGCCATGTGAAAAAAGATCCACCGGCTGGCACAGAACCGGCTCAAGGAAAAAACGTTACAACCAAAGCACTGATGCATTTTCTATCCGTAAATGTTTGCTATTCAGGCAGAGTACGAAGTAAACACCGTCTTTTCATTTCTGACTTTTCAATCTGCACTGCTGTCAAATGGCAGAAATTCATTAGATATGAAAACAAAAAGGACAACTTTTATTAATTTCTCATTCTTTTGGAGGACTCTCATTTAAACTTCTCTAAAAGGTAAAACTCCTTTATCTGCAAAAACAAATTAAACGAGACCAAAAAACTTCCACCAAGTCTAGTCAGTGTAGTAAACAGATACACTTAAACTTTTAAAATAGGTCTGGATCTCTTTAATATTTCATGTTTTTAGCTTGTTTGCATGCGTAGCTCTGGCTCTGCATACGGGGCTAAAACAACTGATTCATTACAAAATAAGTCAACAGTTTTAGCTTCTGGTTACCTTTCAGCATCATGAAACCATGAACGTTTGATTTAACAGTAAAACAGGAAATTCTTTTTTTATGACTCCACTTTCAATTCATCAACCCTTTTTGTTTTTCATGCATTCAGTTGGAAAACAGAGTTTTTAGGCCAGAATAACCTAATTTGTATTGGATTAATATCATGTACACACTTTTGTAACCCTTATGCTATCCTAGGCACTTTACCATTAGGAGTTGGGTCATCTAGACCCACTAGACAGTGTTCTGAACCTTTTTTCTTCAATGATTTGTGATCTTCACTGGTGTCCATGGATAACATGAAATCTTTCCACCTTTATCCACCTTTGTCATGGCAGGGAGAACACCTCAATGGAAGGGGGGGGGGGGGGGGTCATCTTACATAGCACAAGGGTTAAATGATTATTATTGACCATGTGATTTGTAATTTTAATAGCAAACAAAACTTCTGTAAACATATTCCTTTAAATTTTGATAAAGGTAATTTATTACACTTGATTAAAGACTCAAGGTAGCTCTTTGACACGTAACATTTCACTAATTTATAATTCGAGTTTTGGGAGGGAAATGCACTAACATGAAGAGAAATTTCCTTTTAAGAATCCAAAAGTGATCTGCCAAAAATAGGCTGTTTTACATTTACAGATATTCTGTCTGAATACAAGCAAAAACAGCTTTACCTCTTGTGTTATTTCCAAATGTCTTACAAATAAATGGACCAATTTACTTGGTAATATTTTGGAGTTTTAGCGGGTTTCCCATCTCATGCATCTTTTCCTCTCAATCAAAACATCCTCTTTTGAGGAAAGCCATTAAATGCATTAAATACACTCTACCATGTGGGTTGTGGATGAGAATCTACTGCAACACAACTGTATTTAAGTCAGAGCAGACACAAAACAACAATGTTGGCTACTTTTAAAGCTAAGAGGATAGAGTTCAGCTCTGGGAATCAACAAACAAAAACGAAACACCCGCCTGTTTGGATCTTTGGTCTCAAGGGAGAAAAGTGCAGCACCTGTTCCAGAAAGATGTACAGGAGCAACAGCTTTCAGCTTAAAGAAGTAAAGTCAGACAACATTAAATTAATGGAATGCATTAGTGGAATAAATGCATGAAGACTGAAAGAGAGGAAGAGGCAGGTGCCATCGTAGGAGGTCCCAAAGCACTTTGGGCCCACGGCAGCATAACTAATGGGTCAAAGTCAATGCTGCTTAAGCTTTATCAAAGCAGACAGTTTAATTCCTAATCTTAATAAAAGAGAAGCCAAAGGTGACGTAAGAGAAGAAGCTGAAGGCCCTCCCACTGCGCCGCTTTGCATTTGGGCTTTAGTTGCAACAGCAACTGAAGTGTGAACTGACGGTCTTTACTCAATTTAAAGTGTTGTCGTTCCTGAGAAACTTCTACGTTGCTATCCTATGACCCCCCCTTCCATTGAGGTGTTCTCCCTACCATGACAAAGGTGGATAAAGGTGGAAAGATTTCATGTAATCCATGGACACCAGTGAAGATCACAAATCATTGAACAAAAAAGGTTCAGAGCACTGTCTAGTGGGTCTAGATGACCCCATTGCCAACGTTAACATGCCTAGGATAGAACAAGGGTTACACATCAATGTGAGAGTTACTACGGGCAGGGCATTTACTAACGCTACTGCTGCCTATGTAGCCACAGGGGGTCCTAGTCCCTGTGCCGGTCCCCAGCCAGGATAAAATACAGGGTTGTGTCAAGAAGAGCATCTCTGGGAAAGCGAATTTGTTGTAGCGACCCATATGCCAAAAGGTGAACAACAGCTTCACTAAACCTTTGTGTAGTTATCATCCTGCCTCAGCCATGCTGACTTAGTTTTAGTCTGCTTGGGACAAGTTGACGAGAAGATAATGTAAAAGACAATGATTTAAAAAAATGAATGACATGAAGCTTAGAAAGTTATTATATGAAATAAATATTTAAAATGTATTGGTTTGGTGTAGAAATATAACAGAATTACAAAAACCTTTATTTCAAACATTTTAACATTTTCTTGAACTTGGCTTTCGTTTTTAACCAACAGTCTACAGAACAGAGATAATACATTTAGAAAAGAACGTTACAAAAAATACTAACATTAAGATCCACTAGCACGAAACGGAACTCAAGTTCAAAATCAAAACCTTTTTTGTAGAAATATGTAAAATAATTTGGATCCCTTTCACCAACCTAAACTTTAAAGAATCAAACAAGTTTTAGCTGTGATGTCATCAGGTCCCCCTCACTGTTTAATCAAGTATGTTGAAATAAAAATAATTGCCAATTCTGCAAATTCATCAATTGATTTGATTTGAAATGGTTTATTTCAAGCAATCAAATAAGAATAATACACAAAATAATACAATCATCAGTTAAACATTCATACAAAGACCTATCAAACTGAGGATAATTAGACATATTAATAAATATTGCTTGAAAGGGAGTGGAAGGAAGCAAACATATATAATCCCACCCCGTCATTAAAACATATTTTTACTGAAATTATATTACTTAAAATGATTTCTTTGTTCTTTCAAAAAAATAATTACATTGGTTGATTTCAGAAAGGCTTTCTGGCAAACATCACTTCCTGATTTTGCGTCAGATCTGTTTGTTTTTTTCTCTCTTTCATTGAAAAGCAACACTTGTTTCAGCCGTACCCCTCATCACCACAGTTTAAATGAACAATTTATTCGTGAACATGGTAAAGTTTTTATCTCCGTGTTGTAGTATTTTCAATAATCTAGTTTATGTTGGAAAACATGTCAACAAAAACTGGGACAAAATGTTTTTTTCAACTGAGTTAACGGTCTCTGACAGAGTCCAAAATCCCAGTTCAGGTGTGACCGCTGGCTCCAGACCGTTCATTTGTTTTTTCTCTGTGCATCTGCTTTGGAGGACTGCTAAGGGTTTACTTTAATGACACCCAAGGGTAATTAAAATAGGCTCCAGCAACCTCAGGAATCCTATTCAGGATAAAAAATACAATCCCTTTATGAAATCCATCGTGCTTGTATTTTAAATGTTTTTCAATTTTCTAAAACGTTGCTGAAATGTCCAATTCTTTTGTAAACGGTAGCATTCCTTCATACCAATTATATATGTAAGGCATCCTAACTTAATTACCAAATACATAAAAACTGAGTCAGCTGTAAATATATTTCTCTTTCCTTCTCTCAGATAAGGTGACAAAATAAATAAACCTCAAAGTAACTCCTACCCACTTCCATGCAGCAGGAAATCAGAGGAATGCCAGATGACATAATCCTAATTTTCCAAGTCTCTTCAATAAAGCTGCTTCTAAACTGAGCAGCAAAGCTCACCTTCAATCCCTGATAGCTGTCAGGCTATTACACGCTCTAAAGCAGCTCTACAAAGATTTCTTCTCTCCCTTTATGGATCTTCTATTGTACTGCATATTTCTTTAAGCCTTTTACGGGGTTTTAAAATGTGAATTTATGACCCACTCTGCTTTATTCTCAACTGGATACTTTATGCCACATTGAAGCATATGTTTTAAATGTTAAAGGCAAAAATAGGCTTAAGGCTTTAGTCTTTATTTCTTAAAGTCACAATGAAAGGTCAGTTCTACATGTTCATGGTGCCAATCGCTCCACACCACTATAATATTAATATTGGCTTAGCAATATTCATTCATTTTTTTCATCTTTAAAACCTGTTTTGTCCTTTTTGGGGATCACAGGGCTGCTGGAGCCTATCCTGACCCCCCATGGGCACAGGCAGGGGGCGTCCTGGACAGGTCGCCAGTCTGCCGCAGGGCGGTTTAGCAAAATGTTATTGTAAAATCGATGAATCATTTTCTGTTCGTGTGATCAAACTAGTTTGACCTCGTAGCGAGCTGTTTATGGAAATGAGGGTTTTACTAATTTACCTTTTTATTCAATACAAACTAAAGTCAAAATATAAACACACATTTTCCAAATTCCCCGAAACAAAATAAAACAAGTCCTCTAATTCTTTCAGTCTCTTTCGGCTCTTTAGTTCCTCTTCCAGTGTTCAAATATAGTCCAAAAATTATAAATTCACAAGGAAATATAAGTCCAAAAATTGAAATGATCTCACCAAAATGTGTTTGTTTGTAGCTTCCACCCTTATACTGGTTTTTCTTGGGTAGATCATATCATTTTGATTTCTTCCTGGGGTCCCTCGTTATCGGCCTCCCCCAGCCTTTTTCCTTATTCCCTCTCTCACAGCTGCTGACGCCCATAACTTTTCTCCTTTTTTTTTCCTTGCTGGTGACTCCACCCACTTCCTCCATAATTCACATCATCCAACATAGAATTATAAACAACATTTATGCAAACAAAGGAGCAGTTTCTATTTGTGTTAGAGCAAATGTTTGGACCATGTGGACTTTATTCATATCTGCAGTTCAGTTGGCATTAAGATTTTTATTTGTTTGTTTGTCCACTGGATACCTTAGTGGCAGTGCTGCAATCTGCCTGAGGCAATCGACCTAAACCGTTAAAAAATAACTTCAAATTGAGATATAATGTATACATAATATTGATAAATACCATCCGGATTGAGGTACATTAGGTTTATTTGACTACAAGGTAAAACCGACCAATCACAGCAACAACACACATGTGATGTCAGTAACCCTTGTGCTATCTTAGATGACCCGCCCCCCCCTTCCATTGACGTGTTCTCCCTACCATGACAAAGGTGGACAAAGGTGGAAAGATTTCATGTAATCCATGGACACCAGTGAGGTTCACAAATCATTGAAGAAAAAAGGTTCAGAGCACTGTCTAGTGGGTCTAGATGACCCAACTCCCAATGTTAAAGTGCCTAGGATAGCACAAGGGTTAACACGGATCAGTCCATCATTCCAGTTCAATGTGTGGACAGACTTTGAATAAAGTCATGTGACCATCCAGTGTCTAGAATGTTCTAAGAATGTTCCCTTTGGATTCTTTGGATGTGGAAAAACAACAGTGGTGAACTTTAGGAAACTAACATGTGAATGGATTTGACATTCATTCTAGTTTACTGGTTGGTTTGGACACAGATTTCATTTAACTTGATGATCTGGAAGAAATCCAAGAATCTGGAAAACTGATCAGTAGCAGGAATTTCTGTCTGAGTCTGACTGCTGGAAGTTTGGATTTTAGGTCCATGAATTGGATCCAGCCTAATTGTTCACAATGAACCAAAATTGACTATGAATTGAATCTGCAACCAGAAATTATGATCTGAATCAAATCGTTGGTAATTCTGAAGCCCTCTCTGGGGAGAAGTTGAACTTCTCTGTAGGGAATTTCTTTTTCATCCAACAGTCAGGTCACTGGTCATCTGCTTTCTACTTCTCAGATATCAGTCTAGATTGTGGAGTCATCCTTTTTGCCCAAAAAGTCTGTAGGACATCAGGGATCAGGTGGTGTTTTGTAGCTTTTCTTTAGTCTCCTTCTACTTTGTCAAACTCTCAAACCCTTTTTCAGAACATCTCCCGCTCTTCCATCCTTCAACAGACTTCAGACTTTTTCCTGGGACATTTTTTTCTGTTGCAGGCTCATGATTCTGTCCCCTTTGACCTTGTTGGTTTCTCCATTCCAGGCCTTTTACCATGTTATCATCTCCTTTTTTAATGTGGTTTACCATCATTAACCTCCAATGAGCTGTGTAAGTGTCTTGGTATGGCCAGGCCTCTACAAAAACTACAACTTTAAGCGGCGTGGATGACTCACAGCAGTCATCAGAGGACTTTGGGGGAAAAAAGACGAATGGGAAAAAATCCTGATGGGGGCGCGAATCTCTCCACTGTAAGAGAGAACAGAAGAAAGCATGTTCCCTTCTAAAAGACCTGCTTTTCCTCAGATAGAAACTTTTCATTTAGTATCTTCCATTCAACTTGTATTCCTACCTTTAAAAAATTAAAGACAGATTGTATTTAAACATCTTCTGGGGCAGAAGTCTCACGTCTTCCATCACTTTTAGGAGGAAACTGTTCACAGGGCAGCCAAGAAAGACAAATTCTTCGGCACAGCCTGAGTCTGGCAAAGAGCCCCCTCCAGATTGAACATCCTCAATGTCTCACCTGTAATGTGTCCAGTTGCCAAAAGTTTTGAAGTCACTTAATTTGTCACTATGCTAGTTACTTTTGAAAAAAAAGAGGTATCGCTAAGAAGGTCTGGAACAGCATCAGATAGAGCCTGCAGAATTTTCTCACCGAAAAAAGAAAATTTTAGTTTTTAACAGCATAAAGGCTCATAAACAAACTCCCTGAAGGAAGCCATCAAGAGGACAATTTCAGTTCCATCTGTGAATCCAAAGTGGACAACAAAATATTTGCAGCTCCTTGACATCAGTGTAATTATGCTTTTAAAGCAGTCAGTCTTTCTCAGTCTCTTTGGTGCATTTCTCACAACAGGATTAAACTTCACACAACAGTTAGTGGCACCTCCACAACATGCAGTCGTTTGGACACAAACGAAATGTACAAATATCTGCAAAATGATCACTTCTGCCTTGCTTTGGAACACTGTTAACTTGCTTTTATTATGTAAATCAAAATGAATACTTGAGCGGCTGAATAGTCATTGGTCTTAGAACTAACAATCTTCATTTTGTTGACCACAAAATTGTTGAACATGTTGTCAAAGTAGTCAAACATTTTGCACATCCATTTAAAAAAAATTTCAAGCTGGCAAAAGGCAGACGGCGTGGAAGAAAATCGTTTTGGAGACCGAGCTGCCACCGATGTCCCAGGCCCGCGGGGAGGGAACGTTACCATGTGGACAGCAAGCAGAAAACGGCGTCCACACCCAAATTGCCCGTCTTGGTTCGTACACACCACCTGTCAACTATTTTTGTTGCTCTTTATAGGAAAATGATCCCTAAGAATGACAGGGATCAGCCTGGTGATAATCTGATGGGGTATGTAGTAGTGTGGGACAAAGAAAGCTTCCACCACAGCAGCACTGTGGTCATCCAGTGGTCTGCATGAAGGGATGCTTGTGGAGTATTTTCCTCCCAACTCTCCGCTCCGCACTGCGCTCCTTTAACATCTGCACAAAACGGCTGCACATGTTTTATCAGTCAGTGGTGGAGAGTGCTCTCCTCTATGCTGCTGTGTGCTGCTGGTGCAATACAGCAAGAAGAACATCTGCAGGCACAAAATCATCAAGAGGGTGAGCTCTGTGGTGGGACTGAAGCTGGATCTTGTGGAGGAGGTTGCAGAGCAGAAAACTCTGAGCAGGTTCAGGGTCATCATGAGGAATCCCTCACATCCCCACATGAGGCCTTCACCAGCAGCAGGAGGACATTCAGCAACAGACTGCTGTCCCAGCGCTGATCCATAGAAAGACTGAAGAAATCTTTTGTTCCTCAACTCAGCAGGCAATACAAGTAATTTCTTGTAAAAAAAAAAAGGTTTTACCCACTGATTTTTAAATCTTTTATCTATTTATTTATATGGTCTATCTATTCATCTTTTTTATCTATTGCCATTTTTACTATTTTTAGTTTTTGATGTGTGTGTGTTTTATGAGTGTGAGCAGATGGCCATTTTTAAATTTCATTAGGGATTATTAAATACCTATTCTATTCTATTCTATTCTATTCTATTCTGTTCCATTTCTGAATCCAGTTGAGGAGTTTTTCTCCTCCTGGAGGTGGTTGGTATCTGACCGGTGTCCACATACCCACGTGACCCTGCTAGCAGTCAGGGATGCAGCTTAATGACATCACAGCAGAGTCTGCAGAGGGTGGACTCTGCACTGAAGGAGAAGTTTTTCTCTGTGTATTTCAGAGCTGATATTCACTGTGATGTCGATGAAAATATGTAGCCAGACAGACGGGAGCGTCTAGTTTTCCATGATTGGTTTGGAGCAATCTGTGTTTTAGAGAATATTCAGTTTCAGAACTACTGAAGTGAGGTTTACTGAGCCAAAAGGAGTTTATATTTGTTGTAAATAGTTTTGTTTTCTAGTTGCATAAAGCTGCAAATGGTTGCAAATACGCAGTTTAAAGTAAAGTGTATATTCTGTGTCTAAATTTCTATTGAATGTCATTTTTTAAAATTCCATCTGTGGTACATAATGCTGTCTTCACTTTACATGACTTTGGGGAGATTTTCCACAATGAAAATGTTCAAACCTTTTGACTTAATGGTTCAAAGATGCTGGAGTCAGAACTTGTCATTTTGACGACACTGACAGTTTCCCTGCCATAAATACTTGCTTTTGAAGCAATGACTTTTCATTTTGATAAAGTGACTTGCCTTCACAGGTCATCTATGGTTTGCAGTTTGCTCTATTGGTTTTAAGAAACGCCTTAGCAGTGGTGCAAACTTTAATACTGTTATGATAAATGCACCAAAACCGCTGAGAAAAACTGTAAGCAGGAGACTTGGATGGAGAAATTGAAAAGCAGCTTTTTCTTCATTCTGCGAGTGGACGCTGACATGCTGGAGCAGTTTGAAGACCAACAGGTCTTCTCGATGTGGAGAAGCAGAGGCTCTTTTCCCAGCTCCTTCCAGGTCACAGAGGTCCTCTTCCTGTCTCTAAGGGACCACCCAGCCATCCTGCAGAGGAAGCTCTCTTCAGGCATTTGTTATTAGGACCTGTTATTTTCAGTCTTGACCCAGAGCTCATGACTACAGGAACAAAGACCGATCAGTAAATTGAGAGCTTCACTTTCAGACTCAGCTCCCTTTTCACCACAACAGGCTGGTACTGTGACCGGTGGACAGCTGACGTTGCTCCAACCTCACTCTCTGATCTTCCCTCACATGAGAACAAGATCCTGAGATTCTAAAACTGCTCCACCTGGGGAGAGGTGCTCTCATTCAGAGAGGTCAACCTACCTTTCTCCGGTCAAGAAGCACGGCCTCAGATATGGTGGTGCAGACCTTCATCCCAGCTGCTTCCCACTTAGCTGCGAACTGCCCAGACACACTCCTGAGGTCCTGCTTCAATGAAGCCAACATGATGAGATCATCCACAAAAAGCAGAACGGAGTCCTGTGGTCCTGTGATCCCTGGCTGGCTCGTTGTGGTTTCAAATGGACACCACTGTGTTAGTGAATCCGACCAGGTTTATTATTATATCTAACCCTTGTGCAATCCTAGGCACGTTAGCAATGGGAGTGGGGTCATCTAGACCCACTAGACAGTGCTCTGAACCTTTTTTCTATGATGATTTGTGATCTTCACTGGTGTCCATGGATTACATGAAATCTTTCCACCTTCCTTAGCAACTACAGATGCAAACATAACAATATCGATCATGAGGAGAAAGCACAGCCATTAGCATAACACCGTACTACAAAAAATGTATCACTGAGTGAATATTCCTCATAGAAGCAAACAATCTTCCTAAGCATCCAATTTCCATTAGGAGGGTTCTGACATCGGTCTGCTGCACAATCATAAACCAAAAATATTAGTCACATGTGACAGTGACGCCGCTGATCATATTGTGTTTTTTTTTTAATCATTTGTACAGTGTTTGTCATGATTTGCAAGAACCGAAACAGACCCAGACGCTGGACCCAGAGAGAAGACAGGAGAGTATACGGTAAATTAAGGTGATTTGTTTCTTGGCAAGACGTGGATCCGTTGGCGAAGATGATGGCAGGAGACTGGAGGTTAGTTGCTGAGCGAGAACGGGAAATCTGGCTCAAAGTCGTGGCGTGGCTGGAGGTCTGCTGCAGGGCTGTGCAGGAGGTAGGCAAGAACAGGATTGTGGCTTGAATGAGGAGGTCCGAAGGCTCTGGAGGCGGTTCCCAGGTTTACACTCGTGGAGGGTTTGTTTCCTGGAAGCAAGGCGTATACAGAGATTAACTCGAGGCAATAGGTTAGAGAGCAGACATACAAGCCCAGACTAGGCACCATGGAGGAGCAACGAACTGGCGACGAATGCTGAACAGCAACTCCTTAACCCTTGTGCTATCTTAGATGACCCCCCCCCCCCCCTTACATTGAGGTGTTCTCCCTACCATGACAAAGGTGGATAAAGGTGGAAAGATTTCATGTAATCCATGGACACCAGTGAAGATCACAAATCATTGAACAAAAAAGGTTCAGAGCACTGTCTAGTGGGTCTAGATGACCCAACTCCCAACGTTAAAGTGCCTAGGATAGAACAAGAGTCAAGACGGCTGCAGGTTGATGAGTAGAGTGGAAACAGCTGGGAGTCCTCAGGAGCAGAGTGGAGAGGGGAGGGGGAGGAGCTGACAGAGGCACCATGACAGTGTTGTGTATTGTTTAGGAAAAACATTTTGGGTGGAATTTGTTTCAAGGATCGGGAAAACTCCTGGAAGGACAGCAGTGTCTACATTTGACACTGTTTGGGCTAAGACAAGGTTTATTTACAGTTTTAAAGAATTCTTCGTCTTCTTCTTCTTTGGCCTGTTAACCGGTGGGGACATAGGCCGCAGACAAGAGCTCTCCAGGCAGATGAGTCTTGGGTGATTTCTTCCATCTGTCCCCATGTTTTCCCCATGCTCATGACCCCTGCTTCCAGCTCTCTGCACCACGTGTTCCTAGGTCTCCCCCTTTTTCTTTTTCCTTGGGGATTCCATCCACGCCTGCCTTGTAGTGCTGGACTCAGGTTTTCTTAGGGTGTGGCCAATCCATCGCCATCGTCTTTTGGAGGCGTCTTCTTCAACTGGTTGCCGCTCCGTCCTCTCCCAAAGCTCTTGGTTGCTGATGATGTTGGGCCAGCGCACCTTCAGGATTCTTCTGAGACAGGCGTTGATGAAGGTCTGGAGTTTCTGCATCAGCTTAGCAGTAGTCCTCCATGTGTCAGCACCATAGAGTAGTATGGGTTTTACCATGGTGTTAAAGATCCTAATCTTGATCTTGAGAGTCAGATCTGCTGCTCCCCATATGTTCTTTAGCTGATGGAATGTTTTTGTAACCCTGATTAAGTTTAGATGTTCAATCATACATCTTATGTACAGTACCTTTACTCAGACACTAGGGGGAGACACCCTTTTTGAGAGACGTTTCCTAAAGTGTCAAGGAAGGAGGAAGTTTCTTCTCATTGTTTTTCTTTGATCTGCGACGACACTGCTAGATGACGAGACATCGTGCTTCTTGAAAAAAATCAAATGCATCTTTGCAGTGATCCAGACACTGGAAAATCGTTTTAAGGATTCAAGACAGAGTGTGTTTGAATGAAAAGATATCTTGGTGAGTTTAAAGTTGCTTTCAGTTGATGTTGAATAAGCTGGCCGAGTTAGCAAGCTTACAAGCTAGCAAGCTAGCGTGCGTACACGGAGCCAAGAAGAGAAATGTTTATTTTATGTTCTGTGTTTACTTTAATGAGAATTTCTATTTAAAAAAAAAGCACAATTGCATTGTTAATGTTGAGGAGTAGGAATGTGCAAGATATTATTTTTGAGGATACAACAAGAAGAAAAACTTGAGTTGGCTAACTACCTTACACGTGTGTGTAGGCTGGTTTTTTCCACGTGCTTCAAGGAGTGGACACGTGCTTCAATGAGTGGACCGAATTCCTCCGGATCTACGCGGAATTCACGCTTTTGCTGTGGCTCCACCTGAACTCAAGCTTACCTGATTTTCCCAGACTTACAGCTTCGAAACCAAAGGAGTGGTAAAGCTTCATTTCCCGTCTCAGGACGTGCAAGTATTATTTTTTTCAATTTTTCTAAGTGCACTTCTTTTTTTCCCCCACCTCCATTACTGGAGTCTTTTTCAGTTTTTTCTATTTTTTTCTTCTGAGATCTCAGAATTTAAGGACTTTACTCCATAAAGGATATTTGTTTTCAGTTACCATTTAAGGTGTTGTTGGATCCAACGGTGATTTATTAAGAAATACTGAATATTATTCTATGTTGTGATTGATTGATTTTTCGGTTCTTTCATTGTATCTTGTTTTTTTTTAATTAATTTAATTTTTGTTCTCAATTTATATGTTGATGTCAACATTTTATTTCCATTAAAGGATGTGTACTGAATAACTTGAAAAAATCTGAATATAGATTATTTTTCCTTTCTACAATTTGATCTGTGTCAAGTGTGTTATTGTGGGTCGGAAGGGTAATTAGTATCTACTACCGCATTCCTCCTGTACAAACCTTGAGTATAAAGAAAGAAGTTCACATTGCGAGCTTAGTTGACCTCCCACCTAGGGTTATCCAGGTAGGCAGGGTTACATAAAAGTGGCGAGCTAGCCAGGAGAAATGCAATAGCTAGTTGCTTTACCTACCCACAATTCACTCTTTTCTCTGTTTCGGGAAGTAGACGGATAATGGATCTGTGTGACCGTTTTAGCGTGGATGGGCAGAAAACCCTCTTAGTCACTGGCATTGAAGACATTTACACTGATGAGGAAGTCGAACAAGTATTTTCTGTCAATGGCAATATTTCTCGTGTTGTCAGGATCTCAGATGAGGAGAACGGGGTGCGGGGAAGAGTCTTGATAGAATATTCAACTGACAGCGCCATCACCAAGATTGATCCAATAGTTTTGGGTAAGATACCCAGCCCAAATGACCCAAATGTGGCATGGCATGTTAGAACTGTACGAGGAATATATGAAGAGGAGGTGGGGAGGCGGTTAGCTAAACGCTATTTGGATGAATTTGAGGCAGTTGCAGGAAACAGCCGAGCAGGTTTCCTAAAAGCACTTCAGGATGAGCTACAAGGAAGCAGAGGTACTGAATACACCTCACCTACCACCTCCAATGCTCCGAGTGTGACAGCTACACCCATGTCAGTTCCACATGTTTCTAGTGCACCTTCACCTAGCTTTCAAGCTAGCTCTGTCCCCATTGATGAAGGTATTGTGAATCCTCCACACCTTCAAAAAGTGATTGTTGAGCATGTCATTCGCAGTGAGTCAGCCCCACTACATTCCTCTTCTCATCCCAGACTTCGGACTTTTTCTGGGCGCATACCCCGGCCAAACGGAGAAGTTGACTATGAAACCTGGCGCACTCAGGTTGATCTTTTAATTAGTGATCCGTACTTAACCAACAACCAGAAAGTGCGAAAGATACTTGAGAGCTTATTAACTCCTGCTACTGATGTAGTAAAGCCTCTCGGCATAGACTCACTTCCCAGCGCATATGTTGCACAGCTCGAGTCTGCATTTGGAGTTGTTGAGGATGGGGAAGATTTGTTTGCTGCCTTTCTGAACTGTAGCCAAAATAATGGTGAAAAACCTTCTGTGTATCTCACAAGACTGCACACACTTCTCACCAAAGCTATTTCTAGAGGGGGAGCCTCCCTTAATGATGCAAGTAAACTGCTGCTTCGTCAGTTTTGTAGAGGCTGTTGGGATCAGAGCCTCATCACAAGTTTGCAGCTAGAACTTAAGAAAGACCACCCACCTTTTTTTCCTGACCTGCTCCTCATGCTGAGGACAGAGGAAGACCGCAGGTCTGCAAAATATGACCGTATGAAGAAGCACTTGGGGTCCACTAGAGCTGCAGTACATGCCCATTCTATTCTTGGTATGCCTGCTCATGATGCAGACCCTGTCGTGACGCACAACTACAATCAAAGCGTGAACTTAAAGCCTGCAAAACAACCAAATAAGTTGAACAGAGACAAAAATCAAGAAGATACCACTGAACTGAAAAGACAGATAGAGGCATTGACAAAACAAGTAGAAAGACTGTCACATCAAACACAAAATGCTAGAGAGGATTGTAACATTGAAACTAGTGGGTGTCTAGCAGCCAGCACCACTTTCCAGAGAACCTTTGTGCCCTCTGGAATGCCAAGGGCATGGTTTTGCTTTAAGTGTGGCGGAGATGGCCACATAGCTATTAGATGTTCACAAGACGCCAACCCATCCCTGGTACAGGAGAAGAAAGCTGAACTGAGAGAAAGGCAAAATAACTTCAGACGTCAGCAAAATTACTCCCAGTCATCTTTAAACTACTGAAGGCTCCTGCTGCGGGACACGCAGGAGCTGAGAGTTCAAACTTTAACTGTCCCACAGTAGCTGACTGTAAGGTTATCAAACCCGAAAGCGGTGGGGGGAGTTACCATGTTATTCCACCCTTACCTCCAGGACTTGTTGGTCCTCGTTGTGTAGCGTCAGTTTTTATTGAAGGTGTTCCTTGTGAATCCATACTTGATACTGGTTCACAGGTTACCACCATTTCTGAGTCCTTTCATAAAAAGTATCTGTCTGCTGTTACTATTCAGTCTATTCAGGCTCTTCTTGAAGTTGAAGGTGCAGGTGGCCAGATTGTGCCCTATCTTGGCTACATTGAAGCCTGCATTTCTTTTCCTCAGATTGTAACAGGAAAAAAAGAAGAATTGATGGCTCTGGTGCTTGTGGCTCCAGAACATCATCTCAACAGTAAGATTCCCCTATTGATTGGCACCAATGTCCTTGACAGACTTTATAAACGTGGTAAGGGGCGAGATGGTCTTACGTCTTTTTTCCGAGCTAATGAAAATGGTGGCTATGCTCAGCTTTTCCAGCATATTGCCCAGGTTCATGAGACCAATAAGTGCTCCCACTCTGTTAAACTGCGAGGGCGGAAACCTCTCATCATTCCTGCTCAACAGAAACTTTGTACTACCGGCATTGTTAGGGTGGGAAAAGCTCTGTAGCATGCTGGCTTTGTACTTGAGCCGCATGAATGTTATTCGCTGCCAGGTAGTGTGCTTCTCGAACCTGCCCTGGTGAATGTTGCATGTGAAGCTAGTTGTAAGGTTCCCATTGTTCTGCGTAACGTGAGCAAACATGATGTAACACTTCATCCACAGAGGATTCTTGCTCAAATATCAGCAGCTCAATGTGTCTCACCACTTGGCTCTGATAAGCATGCTCCCAGAGGAACCTTCCCTAGTCAGCTTAAGGTTAACTTGGAGGATTCCCCTGTCTCTGAACAGTGGAAAGTACGCATCACAGAGAAGCTGAACAGCATTTCTGAGGTTTTCGCGATGGAAGATCTGACTCATGGACACACTACCGTAGTCAAACATCACATTAGGTTGCAAGATGAAACCCCATTTAAAGAAAGGTCAAGACCCATTCACCCATGTGATAGGGAAGCTGTAAAGCAGCATCTGAGAGAACTACTTGACTCAGGGATTATCAGAGAGTCTGAGAGCCCATTTGCTTCTCCCATCGTAGTGGTACGGAAAAAGAACGGAGCAATCCGACTTTGTGTCGACTATAGAAAGTTGAACTCACGCACTGTTAAAGATGCGTATGCCCTCCCAAATATTGAGGAGACTTTCACTGCTTTAAATGGAGCAAAGTGGTTTTCAGTGATGGACCTTAAGTCTGGATATTACCAGGTTGAAGTTGCTGAAGAGGACAAGCACAAAACAGCATTTGTGCGCCCTCTAGGCTTCTTTGAATTTAACCGAATGCCCCAGGGTGTAACTAATGCACCAAGTACGTTCCAGCGCCTCATGGAAAAGTGTGTTGGTGATTTGCATTTGAATGAGGTACTTGTCTTTCTTGATGATTTAATCGTTTTCTCTGAGACATTGGAGGAACATGAAGTTCGACTTATGAAAGTCCTCACTCGATTGAGAGACTATGGGTTGAAGTTGTCTCCCGAGAAGTGTCATTTTTTCAGAACATCAGTGAAGTACTTAGGTCATGTAGTGGACGCCCAGGGGGTCCATACAGATCCTGATAAGCTTTCTGCTCTGAAGACTTGGCCACGTCCTTTAAACCGGAAAGAGCTGAAGTGTTTTTTAGGCTTCGCAGGATACTATCGGCGTTTCGTCGAAGGGTATTCGAAGATAGCCAAACCATTAAACCAACTAACAGGCGGTTATCACCCAGCACGGAAAAGAGGCAAAATTTACAAAAGGCTCAGTGTGGGAGGTGATCCCAACTCAAAAGTTCCGTTTGGTGATGAGTGGACTCCTGAATGTGACAGTGCCTTTCAGACGCTGATTGAAAGATTAACATCTGCTCCGATCCTCGCCTTTGCCAATCCGACATTGCCATACATCCTTCATACAGATGCTTGTAGGCAAGGATTGGGCGCTGCTCTTTATCAGGAGCAAGAAGGGAGACTCAGAGTCATAGCTTATGCCAGCAGAAGATTGTCAAAAAGTGAACAAAACTATCCCACACATAAGTTGGAGTTCTTGGCTCTCAAGTGGGCAGTCTGCGAAAAGTTTCATGACTATCTATACGGCTGCAAGTTCACTGTTTTAACAGACAACAATCCTCTTACATATGTTTTGACATCAGCTAAGTTGGATGCTGCTGGTCATAGGTGGCTAGCTGCCCTCTCCACTTATAGTTTTGACATCAAGTATAGGGCAGGGCAGGCGAATGGTGATGCTGATGGGTTGTCTAGGCGACCCCAAGCCTCTCCAGTTGAAGATGAGGTCTTCATTGAAGAGAGGGAGAGAATAGAGAACCTAAAAAACCGACTCATGGATGTAGCTGGAGCCAGCATTTCTTGTGAAGTCCTCTCAGCTATATGCCAGCGTCATGTGGCAGTTGGCATGAAGGAGTATTTTCCTGACACCCTCATTGCAGAGTCACTTGGAATCGATGCGTCATCAGTGCCTGATTCTTTTGGGCAAGACATTCTGCCATCAATGACTCTGACAGATTGGTGTGATGTTCAAAGAGGTGACCCACTCATTGGTCATGTTATTCGTCTTTTGGAAAAGTCAAAAAAACCGACTCCCAGGGAGATCCGGCTAGAACACCCTGAAGTGAAGCTCCTGCTGCGACAGTGGCATAAGCTGGGGCTTAGGGGTGGTGTACTGTACCGCCAGTGGGTTGATCATGGAAAACCTGTTTATCAACTGGTGCTTCCCCAATCATTTCGTCAGAGAGCTCTACAGGGCATACATGATGAGATTGGCCACCTGGGGGCTGAGCGTGCATTACATCTTGCTCGAAATCATTTTTACTGGCCCGGAATGGCTAAGGACATTGAAGAAAAGTGTCAGAAGTGTGAACGGTGTTTCCGAAGGAAAGCTGTTGTTCAGAAAGCTGCTCCAATGGAGAATATAACTACAACATACCCTCTTGAGCTCATTTGCATGGACTACTTGTCTTTAGAACCAGACAGTCGTGATACACGCAACATATTGGTGATCACAGACCACTTCACTAAGTTCGCAGTAGCTGTACCAACCAGAGACCAAAAGGCAAAAACCATTGCCAAAGCTTTGTGGGAGAACTTTATAGTTCACTATGGGTTCCCTAGTCGTCTGTTGAGCGATCAAGGTAGGGATTTTGAGTCCAGAACCATTAAAGAACTTTGTTCAGTCATAGGAGCAATTAAAGTCCGCACAACTCCATACCATCCTCGTGGAAACCCAGTGGAGCGTTTCAACAGAACTCTCCTGGGAATGTTAGGGACTTTAGAGGACAAAGAAAAACACCACTGGAGAGATTTTGTTAAACCATTGGTCCATGCCTATAACTGTACACGAAACGATACAACTGGCTATTCACCTTATGAACTAATGTTCGGAAGGCAGCCTCGGCTTCCTGTAGACTTTGTCCTTGGGATTAGTCCTGATAGTGGAGATAAGCAGACACACTCAGAGTATGTCAATAGCCTCAGACAGCGTCTTCAAGAGAGCTATTCATTGGCCACTGAGAGTGCACAGAGGTCTAGAGACAGAAACAAGATCAGATTTGACAAACAGGTTAGGGCTGCCAGACTCCTTGTAGGAGACAGAGTTCTTGTCCGTAATGTTAACATCAGGGGCAAGCACAAGTTGGCAGATAGATGGGAGCATAAAATCCATGTTGTGACAAAACAGATTGATGATAGCCCCGTCTATGTTATAAAACCTGAAACAGGAGTCGGGCCTCACAGGACTTTACACAGGGATCTTTTGTTGCCGTGTGGTTTCTTACCTGTGCAGGATGCTGCAAAGCCAGATCCTCAAGTTAAGGTCACACGAAGGCTGAGACCTAGATCAGAAAAAACTCAAAACCAGCCAGGATACCAGAGCAACCCAGAGAGTGACTCATCAGATAGTATGGATGAACTGTACCCAGCTATACGAGTCCCAGATTTCACCAAAACGGGTCCCTTGTTACTGCCAGAATATCAAGCTTGTGAGCCAGTAGAGACTCCTGCCACGTCACATACTGATATATTTACGGAGGTTCTACAGAATGCAGATACACCTGCTCAGACAAGTTCTGTAGTCCAGCCTGAGTTCCTGGTAACTTCCCCACAGTTAAGCACAGAAGCTGTTTCTCAGAGTGGAGCTCAGGACTCTGCATATGTCATTATTGATATCCCTGAACCAGAACCCATACAGGTTCCTCATTCAGAGCCTGAGAGCACTGAACATGCTGTACTACAAGAAGAGGGGCCCGAGGTCAGACACTCAAGTAGGCTTAGGCGTCAGCCCCGCAGACTTACCTATGATGAGTTGGGGAAACCACTGATTTTAGCTGTTGGCACATTCATCAGGCAACTAGAATCTGCACTTCTTCAATCACTGCAGGTCTCTGTCCAGCAGCGCTCGCATGAAGGGACTCATGCGGTTTAGAGGGGGAGAGTGTAACCCTGATTAAGTTTAGATGTTCAATCATACATCTTATGTACAGTACCTTTACTCAGACACTAGGGGGAGACACCCTTTTTGAGAGACGTTTCCTAAAGTGTCAAGGAAGGAGGAAGTTTCTTCTCATTGTTTTTCTTTGATCTGCGACGACACTGCTAGATGACGAGACATCGTGCTTCTTGAAAAAAATCAAATGCATCTTTGCAGTGATCCAGACACTGGAAAATCGTTTTAAGGATTCAAGACAGAGTGTGTTTGAATGAAAAGATATCTTGGTGAGTTTAAAGTTGCTTTCAGTTGATGTTGAATAAGCTGGCCGAGTTAGCAAGCTTACAAGCTAGCAAGCTAGCGTGCGTACACGGAGCCAAGAAGAGAAATGTTTATTTTATGTTCTGTGTTTACTTTAATGAGAATTTCTATTTAAAAAAAAAAGCACAATTGCATTGTTAATGTTGAGGAGTAGGAATGTGCAAGATATTATTTTTGAGGATACAGCAAGAAGAAAAACTTGAGTTGGCTAACTACCTTACACGTGTGTGTAGGCTGGTTTTTTCCACGTGCTTCAAGGAGTGGACCGAATTCCTCCCGATCTACGCGGAATTCACGCTTTTGCTGTGGCTCCACCTGAACTCAAGCTTACCTGATTTTCCCAGACTTACAGCTTCGAAACCAAAGGAGTGGTAAAGCTTCATTTCCCGTCTCAGGACGTGCAAGTATTATTTTTTTCAATTTTTCTAAGTGCACTTCTTTTTTCCCCCACCTCCATTACTGGAGTCTTTTTCATTTTTTTCTATTTTTTTCTTCTGAGATCTCAGAATTTAAGGACTTTACTCCATAAAGGATATTTGTTTTCAGTTACCATTTAAGGTGTTGTTGGATCCAACGGTGATTTATTAAGAAATACTGAATATTATTCTATGTTGTGATTGATTGATTTTTCGGTTCTTTCATTGTATCTTGTTTTTTTTTAATTAATTTAATTTTTGTTCTCAATTTATATGTTGATGTCAACATTTTATTTCCATGAAAGGATGTGTACTGAATAACTTGAAAAAATCTGAATATAGATTATTTTTCCTTTCTACAATTTGATCTGTGTCAAGTGTGTTATTGTGGGTCGGAAGGGTAATTAGTATCTACTACCGCATTCCTCCTGTACAAACCTTGAGTATAAAGAAAGAAGTTCACATTGCGAGCTTAGTTGACCTCCCACCTAGGGTTATCCAGGTAGGCAGGGTTACATTTTCATTCACTCATCTTCTTCTGTTTTTGTCCCTTTTGGGGTCACGGGGCTGCTGGAGCCTATCCCGGCCGGGTCGCCAGTCTGTCTGAGGGCCACATCTCACACATAGATTCACTCTCACATCTAGGTACAATTTAAATGTTGCCAAATGACCTATGAAGCATGTTTTTGGATGGTGGGAGGCAGCCAGAGACCCCAGAGAGAGCCCACACATGCACGGGGAGAACATGCAAACTCCACACAGAAAGGTCCCCCGTTGACGTTGTGTTTCAGGTCCCCCAGCCGGGACTTGAACCAGGGGCCTTCTTGCTTTGAGTCAACAGCGCTAACCACTGTGCCAGCCTACTATAGTACATTTTATCATATCAAAGGGCATAAAGGTATCACTTGAGCAATACAATTACCAAAACCAACACTGCTGAAGGGTTTATAATTTACAGCTTTTTCTGTTTTGTAATCATTAGTTAATGAAAAGAACCATTGAAATTAATAACAGTCCTGAATAACTGTCATTTTCAACAACCTGATTTGTTCAGCGAGGGCTTGTTCTGCTGGAGGTCACAGGTTCATAATGAGGCATGAAACTAGTTAGAATTCATTTCCATGGAGTGACAGCCACTGTGGTAATTGATTATGATTGCTCCTTCAGAAGCGCTTAGACTGACACGTGAATGTAAAGTGTGTTCAGTCAAACACACAGTGTGTGCAGAAGACGACAACAAAAAGAAGGAAATACAGAGAATAGAACGAAAGAACCTGGAGATTCTTCAAGAAACCAAACTTTTCCTCACAGGTTTCTTCATTTTACTTTCACCTTGAAAATGTCTTTGTTCCTTCGGACTGATGTCGACTTCTGCCACCACTGCGAAGACATTTGAGACATTAAGAAAAGCGAATATAATGGATGACAAGCTGTCACTGTCACTGAATGTGACATTCCACTGTCATTCATTCAGGGTTTCAAAACTTTAAAGCAGCTTTGCTGAATGTCAGTTTGTGTCTACCTAAAAAAAATAACTTTAATAGATGTAGATTTCACAACAGGCTTCACTCATATTCCTACTTTTGCAGATTGATGTGAAAAGTTGACGTTTTTCCACTTGTTACTGTTTGAGGGGCTTCAGTGCTAAAGTCCTATTCAAAGAAAATAAGCATTTAATTTTTTAAAGACATAAATATCACAAAGATAATATTAGTTTTTTATAAAATTATTTTTATTTGTTTTATTTAAACATTTGAAAAAGAGGGTAAGCCCCTTGAGATGCGACATCTCATTTTTAAGAGGGTCCTTTACAACAGTAGACGAGAAGCAATTTAAGAAAAGAAGAAAAAACAAACAACAAAATCTAAAAAAGTTTATTTTCTTCTTTTTGACTTGTTGAAAACTCAAAGTGCTGAAAAAAGGTCCTCATATTTCACGTGTCTCTTTTCATACATTATACGTTTAGGAAATCGAAGCCAGTGACATGAATGATTCTGAGTCTGTGTGCATGTGCATGTGCATGTGCATGTGCGCATGCGTCTGTGTGTTAATCCCTTTAGTTTTGTTGCTGATTTTCTTCGTCAAGCGTGAGCGAGTAATTAATCAGATCTGAAATGAGATCCTGCAATTAAAACCATTTTGTGCGTGTGTGCGTGTACAACAGTGTGTGTAGGAGTGTGTCAGCAGTCAAGCCTCAATGAGTTCTGACAAGCAAATATATCAGCGTGCTCCTCATCATCACTTCCTCTCTGCATCTTCTCTTTGTCTTTGCCCCCTTTTTTGTCTTCCTGTGTCTCAAAGAGTTATTATTAAACAAATGTGATGAATTTTGATTCTTCAGCGCCTTTCAATCATTGCTGTTGGTAACTTAATCTACAAATTAGGTCTGCGGTGCTTGTGGCTCAGCTGACACACAAACACAAACACCAAGTTCCAGTTTATCATTTACAGCAGGCCTTCTGGATCTGTTTTTGCGCTGATATAATTGTGGCTCACACCATAAAATGACACAAAGTGACACTCTGAAGACTTATAATTTAGAACATAGTTGTTGGTACAAACTCTGAATTAAAGATAATAATTCACAGTAATACTGTTAGACAAACTGATATCCTGGGAAGTGAAGGCGAAAGACAAAGAAAGCTGTTCCTTTGCAGCCTCGCTCTGATTTTAGCTTCATCACAGTCAGACTTGAAACAGTGGAGATCACAGGAAGTGAAGCAATGTCCAAATAGCTTTGTGGCCAGAATGTTAGCATTTACTCAAAACTGTCCCAATGACGATTATCAAACTTTAGCTTTGAACAACGTTCTTGTTTCAGCTTTAGCTGTTTAGGTCATGTCCTCTCCAACTCCTGGTGCTGAGCTGGACCGGTCCCTGAGAAACTCAGAGCATCTATGAAGACCGAAGAGACATTAAATGTAATGACATGTTTCTCCTCAAGAATATGGCAGGTTTGGACATTCCTTTCATTCAGATGATAAACTGTGTCAGACAGGGATGCCAGCTTTGCACATCTCAGTCTCACAAAATAGTCTGCAGCTTGTTTTGAAGGGTTGGGTGCTTGAAGAGAGGAGGTAAAGTTCAAATTTGTTTGGCGCCATAGTGTTGTTTGATTGCTTCTCACCACAAACCAAGCATAATGGAGTTGGTGTCATAACCCATATACACGTTATAGAAAAACAGTATTTACGCGATCTTAACATCATAAGGACAAAAAGAATCCTTCAGCTGGCCTTCAATGGGGTCCGACTTTTGTCTGAAGCCATTTTTAGAGCTACTCCTTGATGTAGAAAGACACTATATTACTCTGAAAGACACTTTATTATTGATTGATATTATTGATTGCTGAACCCTATCCAATGTCCTGTTGGGGGTGGGGTGTACACCTAGAACAAGTTGCTTTAACAGCTGCCTTCAGTTCTGGTGTCACTCTGTTTCACAGTCAAAGATTCAAGTCATCAGACCAATCAAACACAGCAACACAGTGGTCACTTTTTGGTACCAGTGTGGTCAAGTCCACAGGTCCTGGAGTCCTGCAGGAACATCAAATCAGCATCTGCACATAACTTGTCAGCAGGGGGCAGCTGGAAGTGCTGTTGGATTTCCTGGTAGATAGTGAGCCTGGTCATCTTCTGTTTCACCCAGGTGCTTGGAATTATGGGTGAAGAATGCACAATACCCACAGCAAAGCATCAACTCGCTACACTCAGCTGTATTAAGGACCAGTCATGCCTTTTAACTCGTGTCCCAACTGAAGCCGCTGTTTATCAGTCCCCCGATCTCTCTGGCCTTTCAGATGGTCTTCCTGTCCTGTCTTTGATGTTTGTCATATCCTTCATGTCCAATCCAGATAAGCAAAAGTGGACCCTGAAAAGCAGTGACTCAGGATGGAGAGAATGTAGCCGTTTGATAGTCACAAAGTCCTCCAGACAGCGTCCAAGAGCATTCTGGGAGACAGAGAGAGACACAGTCAGATGTCTGAGTCAAACCGAAACGAGATAGTGGAGGGAGACTCGACGCTAATCCTTGTAATCCACAAACAAAGTTCTGGATCAGAGAGCAGAAATAGTCTCACCAGCAAATCCAGGAGGGGCAAGCAGAGACCCAAAGCAGAGGTACCGGAGAGTGAAAGGCAGGTCAGAAGGTCAAAGACGTGAGCGTGAGTCGGGACGAGGTAGAAAACAGGCAAAACTGTTATTCTGGATAACTGACCACTGTCTGGTAACAACAGGGAAGCACATGAGTCTCAAAGAGCAGTCCACTCAGGTGATATGCATCTGCTAACAGCAGCAAGACGTGGCGGGGCTTAATCCTACAGCTTGATGTGTCTGGTCAGAACTGCTTTCGTCAGACTTTTGTCTATCTTTACAGAAGAATTTGTCTTTAACTTTCTGCAAGCAATCTTTGGAAGGTTTTGCTCACATTTGTAAGAAAATAATGCGTCAAGTGAACCTTATCATAGCCCAAATGACTAACCTGTCCATCCATGTCACTAACCACATGCTCTGAATGTAGTTTCATCTGAAAAGAGAGGACTTTGGACCTTTCCTAGGCTGTGGTGCAGAAGTAGAGTGGTCGACCTTTTGATTGGATGAGTGCAGCTCCAGTTCCCACCTTCCCTCCTCACGTGTCCGTGTCCTTTCAGCAGTAGGCCCGTCATCAGCGTGTGAGTGTGCGTGTGCATGGCTAAATTGGACTGTCACTGTAAAGCGCTTTGGGCCTTAAAGCAAGGAAGAAACCATTTAGCATTGAGCGATAGACCAGTGGTTTTCCTGATTAGCACAGATGCTTCTGAAATTGTCTTTTGCTCAGGATTGGTTTGGTGACATTTGTAACCCATGTCTAGAATTCATGCTTGTGGGGTGATGCATGTGTGTGGGGTGACTCCAGCTTCAGTCTACTCCAAAAATCTCAAATGGATTTTGGTTGATGAGACTCCCCAGGCTGGGATTATCCCAGTAGTTGATGCACAGTAACCACTACAATTTTCCCAGCCACTTGTGTTCTGTTTTGTTTTTTTTGTTCATATGCAGCACTCTATGAACAACAAGCTAGATTAGAAATTACTAGGGATGGCCCGTTTGTCACAGACGCTCTGGCGCTTGTTTCACCTTCATGAAGCAGAGTGTTTCGGCATAATGTGTCAGGGCGTGTGTCAACTAGCGCCGATCACATGGTTGATGACGTTTGAAGCGCCAAATGCTTCGTTTGGTGGAACCAGGGTTCAGATGTCACTTGTGTTTGAACAGTTGGGCGTGCTATTTTCTAAAAATACAAATGAATCTCAGACAACGTTTCCCAACTAGTTCTGTTGTTTCCCCTGTATTGGAATTAACGTGAGTTCATTTTACCATGTTTCCTGGTAAAAAACGTTCTGTGGCTCAGGATCATTTCAACTTGGTTTCTCCTAATAAGGTGATAAAATATTAAGTAATGGCAAGCGAATGTGGTCACTTTACACTTCACATGTAGCCCCTTTAACTGTCTCCACCAATCATTCTTGGAGGTTTAATCACTCGTCATCAGTCTGACCAATCAGAAGGGGTTAAAGTCTTCACTTCCTTGTTCCAATTTAGCTCATAAAGTCTCTCAGTTCCATCAAAAATACCAGCTAAAGCTCGTCTTTAGCGGTGTAGCTTTCCACAGAATCCGGTGTCAGACCGTGGAACAAGTGAACAAAACAATGAAGCTCAGAGACGAGAGTCTGTCTGACATCACTACATCTCCCATGATGCATTGGGTTAAAGTGACAGTGTCTCAGCGTACAATGACTCTTCCCTGTTAAACGTCTTGAAACCACAACGAACACATATCAACATCTTCTTGATGAAATCAGAGGTCAGAGGTCAACAGTTTAGTTCTCCTTCAAGGTTTGTGTTTCTTAACAGTCAAACATCCCAGAGTTTGGTCCAAGTCATCTTTCTGACTGAAACACTTTTCTAGGAACTTCTGGATTATTTTAGATGTTAAACTTAAGAAGAATTAATAACAACATTTAAGAAACAGGATTGAGGTGAAACAGACACAATTAAACTAAATTGAAACAATTTAATCATCTAAAAAGAAATAAAACATTTTTTGTTAAAGTTTTCAAAGACTTCATTTTTGATTAATACAAAGGAAAACTAATAAAACTTCAACATGTTCACTTTTAGTGTAGCTACAGAAAACATAAATATAATGTTAGTCTTTTTGTTTAAAATTTATCAAACATATTGTTATCATATTGTTCAAAAATTGCAGCTTCCTTTGCACTAACATTTAACAAATAAATCATTATTTAGAAAGAATATTTGTTTTTTTGTGAGGTTACATAAAATTGTTTCACCTTCATGAAGCAGAGTGGTCGGCTCAATGTTTCGGGGCGTGTATAAAGTAGGGCAGATCACGTGGTTGATGACATATGAATCATTGAAGAAAAAAGGTTCAGCGCACTGCCTTGTGGGGTCTAGATGACCCAACTCCCAATAGTAAAGTGCCTAGGATAGCATAAGGGTTAACAACTTTGTTTTGCTTTACGTTTTTTCATTATCATTTCCATATTGAAGGAGCTTAGTTGAAGCATAAGATATACGTCCAGTCCGCCACCAGATGATGCTATTCTGTGTGGTTTCAAAGCCCTGAATGGGTGGTTCATTTTTCCGGCACAATAACATGAACCCCTAGGAAAGCTTCATGGGGCTTCTATCCCTACTGAAAACTACTGTATTTTAACTTTATTGCATCTTTTAGAAAAAAAACTTCCAGCTTTTTCTGTCACTATTTTTACAAAAATGCACGTGAGATTGCAGAGGGACTGTACATCAATACAGACTATGAGTTTCTCCTTTTTTTAATTTTTGGTTGCTGGTGTCCCACAGGATTTTTGACAAGGTTAAAGTGTGCCTTAGCTCAAAAAAGATTAAAAAATACTGCTCTTACCCATGATTCCAGTGTCCACTGACCCAGACTAAGAGACCATTAAAGGCTCAGGAAACCTTTGAAGGTGTTTCAAGTTAATTTTCTAGATTTGATGATCTGGATCAGGTGTGTCCTGCCAATAAGCAATGTTGAAAAGCAAGCGGGAATGTGGCCCCCCCGTGGTGCTCAGCTAAACTGGGCAGAGCAGGCATGAACTCGGGGGAGAGTCTGAGCAGAGAATTTGAGAATCCGGGTAAATCTCTGCAGTCCAGGTGTCACCAATGAGCCGGATGATTCATCTGTGAGAACCACGGCTCCAGTTTCCCCTGCTACACTCAGAAACGCCGTCCTGATGACCAATGCTTTTCATTTGAGGCTTTTGTTTATTGAAAGCAGCTCTGAGTTTATATCTATATGAGGTTTTTTTCTTTAAACCAATTTCCTCTTCGCTCTACCCATGAAACTACCTATGCATACCTATGAAAGCGATATAAATACTGGTTGCATCAGTTTTTGTTTTTGAAAGTTTAATTGTTTTTTTTAACAATTTTGTTGACCTTAATAAATAAGGCTTTGACTGACTATGATGTGTTTGAATAGATTCATTTCAATTCACACTGCCTCAGGTTAACAAACATGAAAAAATTACATTAGAAGTAAGAAGTATAAATGCTTTTATTAAACCAAATGTGTTCATTTCAGCAGTAAAGGTCCAGGTTCCTCTCATCACAAACCTGCCTGCTCACACTGAGTGGGTTAGCTAAAAAGAGGATTTCTGTGAGCAGTTTGACACAGAAACACATCCCATCCATTCCGGTCTGAGAATAATGTCTATTTAATTTCCATGAGGACCCTGGGCTAATTGACTGTCAGTTAGTGAACAGAGTGCTGTCGGATCCATTCCATGCTCATTTTAAGGGAATTAGCCGGCAGAGGTCTCATATTGCAGCAGCAGCAGACGACGAATGCTCAAATCCTGCCTTTCTATTCCAATAGAAACTAAATGAGACCAAGTTCTTCCTGCATGTTAGCATGACTAATTAAAAATACAAGCTCATGTGTAGACTTTGTTTATCTATTGACTTAAACCTGGGGCGAAGGCCCAAAAAGGAAACGCTTACAGTAGAAACTGATGTGCAGGATAAGACACGTAGTCTTGAAAGGCCTCTGCTGGACAAAACCTTGTAGCTGCTTTCTAGTAAAAACTCAAACTATAGGCCGTCTCTCACAACCACTATAAACATATTGTTCACTGTCAGCGTTTTTCTTGGTACATGCGTGATATATGTCATTTATGAGTGTTTCCTCCGTTCGTCATTCGTTCGATGCGCAGATGTCCGGCGAGGGTTTTGGCCAACGGATCATTTACGTGAATTCGGTTTTGAGCTGTTCAACATTTTGGGATCAGTTGAGAATTACGTGGTCCCTGCATATTTTACTTAGTTTAGACGCAATTATTACGTACATCTTATGCAATTGAGCCAGATTTCGCGAGATGTAAACCCAAATTTTTGGTTTTCCCCAACCTTTCCACATTTGTCTAACGAACCACAAATGCATGAGTTTTATATCGCGTCTTCGGCGCACATATGTAATTAAATTGTAGTTAAAAACGCTTCTGAGAAAAAACAAGCCTGTTCATCTTCATTATCCGCTTACTGTTGTGCATGATAAAAGGCCAACAAATGCAGGCAACCCCACAACCACAATGACACCAATGGACCTGTGAGGCACTTGTTTGGACTGGGGGAGGAAGCCAACGTGTCTGGAGAAAGCCCACAAACTCAACATAGAAAGCAGCCAGCTGGGACCAGAGTACCAACCACCACACTAGCATGACCCTCCAAAAACAGAGGTATTTAAGCAACATAGTGAAGTCAACTGCTAGCATTTTTTAACAGGTAACCAGTAATATGATGAGGGAATTTGAACCTGGACATAAACAGATCTATTTGTGAATGAAAGTGCACTAAACACTCATCACCAAAAGTGTTAAATGACTTTCAGACGACATGACATTGAAATGTCAGTCATGCTGAAATTCACATTCAATTAGAATCATTTCTTTGTCTCTATTTTGAGGTCATTTTCTAGTTTTCCCTCCTGTGATGAAATCTGCCATTTTTACATAACAAGGTCAAGAGTTACACAATAGAAGCCGTTTATTTCTGTCATTTTGGTTATTTTTGTGCAAATATTTTTTAAACTTGATGAAGGTTGAAAAAGTTGAGACCACAAGCAAAGTCAAAGAGCTGGTTGTAGTTACCATTTTTGTGTGTTTTTGTGCTCTTTGCCTCACAGGCTTTTGTTCCTGTTTTTATTTGCTGCTTTTCTGTGCTTTTTGCGTTACTGTGTCTTTGTCACCGTGTCAGCGCTGCAACAGAAAGGCCCCAGAAACTGTCTGCCCGTTCTTCATGGCTCATTTATGAACTGTGTTGAGTTTGTTGGAGCCGGGGGCTTCCTGGGGGGGGAATGGAGGGATTAAGGGTCACTACTGAGTATTTTAACCAGCGGAGCTTTGCTGAGTGAGAGCCTCAGCGTGTGTGAACAGCTTTCTAATGAGCTGCTGGGAACGTCAATCTTGAAAATCACAGAGCAAATGGAGTCATCATGGAAGGAAATCAGCCTGTTAAAGTCAGCTCTGACAGGGATTTTACAGATAACTCTAAAAAAACAGTGCTGTCTTTGGATAGCATGTCCACTGCCCCCTGCTGGACATTACTCTCACTGCTGGTGCTTCATAAAGCCTGTGGTCAATGAATACTGTTAGTAATATTTCTTTGGCACATTGGTTTGAAGACCAGACTAACATCCTTAAATGCTTAGCCCTGGTTCATAATATTAAGTTTATAATATTTGTGTATAACAACATTTCTGTATGTGAAGACAGCTAGAATTCTGTCCTGATTAAGATATTTCCTCCTATACCCTTTTTTTTTTTTTTTTTTTTTTTAACTTGTCCTGTCCAACAGCTGGGCAGACAGATGAGAGCTGAGGGCCTCTTGTGTTGGACATATTTTACTTTAACAACAGGGGATATTAATCTTCAGACAAACCAAAGGTATGTCTGAATAAACCCCTTTTGTAATTGAGGCCAAACTTTATTAATTTCAATCATGTCTGAAAATCTTTGGTGTTGGACCGGACGGAAAAGGAAAGAGGGGAAGAAGAGAGAGGGACGTTAGAGAGGGGGGGGGGTAGGAGGGTGATAATAGGAGGGGAAGGGGGATAAGACCATGAAGCAGCATAAAGCAACAAGTTTACTGGTTGTTAATCATTATGGTACGGTTCAAATGTAGTAAAAAACAAACAAAACAAAAAAAAAGGGGCGGAGCCTGTCCACACACACACTGAAATGTATTAAACACACCTGCTAGCTGCAAAAATGTCCACCTGTCGAAATGTACACAAAACAGATAGTGTTCACACGCATACTTATGCCTTAAAACCAACTAGTGTGAAATATTTCAGTCATTCAGTCATGCAAACTGTTAGTGCAAAGGTGAGCTAACACCAGTGCTCAGGTGAGGTTTTATGTTCTTCTAAAATGGATGGTGGAACGTGAAAAGAAGGAGGGAGAGTGCCCAGCCATCCCCACCCCAAGACCCCCACCGCAGCAGCAGCGGCAGCCGGAATCCCCCCAACGCCACACGGGAACCAGCAGGGAACAACCGCCGCCCGGGCGACCAAGCCCGCCACCCAGGCCAGGGCCAGCAGGACCGCCGCAAGGCCCCCAGAGCCAGAGGCCAGGGACGCACGGAGGGAAAGAGAGCGCCGCCCCAGCCCAACCAGGAGAGCAGCCCCCCCGCCGCGCCGGGAGAACCCAACGCAGAGCCCCACCGGAGAAGGACGCCCACAGCCCCAAACGAGCACCCCACCACCACCCAGGAGTTCCGGGCATCCCCCCGCCCCAACCCCAGATACGAGCCAGGACCCCCCAAGGGAGACCCGCTCCGCACTCCAGGCAGCCATCCGCCCGCTCCACGGTTGGTCCAGGGAGGAGCGAGGCAGGGGCCCGCCGCCCCCGCCCAGGAGGGGGGAACCCCGGGGAAAAAAGAGGGCCCACAAGGGGTGTTGTAAATATGGCCCGACCAGGCTCGGCCACAGTTGGAAATTTTGGGACACGGCCGCCTATACCCTTTTTATCTGTCGTAGCTTTGTAAAAATGTCATTATATGCTTTCAGCAGACCTGGTGTTTAACACAAAACACTCTCCAGGTTCGGTCACTGATTACTATCTGGATGTTTTTCAAGCCACTAAAATGTTTGTTTTTTTGCTTTGTGTTGCTCTTTGGCAAACATGATTAACTGGTTTCACACTGGAACAAACTGAGCAAAACGGAGACAGTTCACCAAATGACAGCATGCAGGGAGGGAAGTTCTGCTGAACCTGTACAACCCCAAATTATCACCCTTCCACCGACACCATGACAACTAACCAAGACTTGGTTTTGAGATTATCTGGGGTTTGCTGTAACTTTGCCATCCCCAGATATATAAAGAATTTGACTTTCATCTCTGTTAATGTTAGTTTGGTTTTTTACAGAAAAGAGGTATTCTAATCCCAGTCTTTTAGGATATGTCAGAACCAGGTAGTATTTTCCTGACTGTGTTCTTGATCCTATTGCATCTACATTAAGGCCTGCAGATGTGAAATACTTTCTGGAAAATCAGATGGTGTGCTGGTGCAGGGACTTCTGCTTCTTTGTGAAAGTCAAACTATTTTGTCTTGAAGATTTCATGTAATCCATGGAAACCAGTGAAGATCACTGAAGAAAAAAGGTTCAGAACGCTGTCTAGTGGGTCTAGATGACCCAACTCCCAACGTTAAAGTGCCTAGGATAGAACAAGGGATAAAAATCACTTTTCCACAATGAACAGAACAAAAATGAATCACAAAATCATTTCCTCTTCAGTTTTTCCATATCTGTCCTTTCTCTTTGGTATGTGATTCCTGAATAACAGTAAAAGACGAACATAGGTTTTAGTAAATGTGCTTGTGCTGATGATGACCATTAGCTGAAAGAGTGGACATGCCTTTATTAGAGTATTTTCACATTTTGATTTTATAAATGTTATTTTACCAACAAAGAGAGTTCAGTTAGGAGAGGCAGATGAGGCTGTGCCTCACTAACAAAATATAGCTTAAAAATACATAAGTTGAATAAATGAAAACACTTTTTTTTAATTAAAAATATAACTTAAGTTTATATTCTATGATTACTTTTTTCTGTGTGGGTTTTCAACGTGTCTTTGGTTAAAAAGTAGGGAATTTACGCATTTCCTGTTCAAAGACACTAGAGAGCGCCATGCGCTTTACTGTTTTGGTCTTTCTTGCCAACTGTCCGATTCCATTGGTGCCAGTTTGGGACTCATTTAGTCTTTTTATCCTTAAAAAATGCTCATTAGAAATACACTAGGTGAGGCCTGCAGTACGCCTGCCTCAAGGCAGAGGGCGCTGGTGGCCCCAGAGAATGTGACACCGCGGCTAAAGAATCATAGAATTAGTGGCAGCAGGTCAAGAGCAGCCGTTGTTATTTTTTAATATAATTTACCATCATTCTCTAAGTGGAGGATTTTGTTTCTAATCTCAAGAATTTGTGGAAACCGTCACTCTGAATGAGCGGCACACGGACTAGATTAGTAAAAGTAAGTCAATAATAACAAGTTTTATTTTATTTTATGCTAACGTTTGTAAACAGAAGAAAAATGTTGAATATTAATTTGAAACAAAACACTTTACCTGCTGCTGATGTTGACTGAGCTGCTCTGTAGGTTCATTTGTCTGTAAATCTGACTGATGATGTCAGCGCCTCACCGCCGTTAACCTCACCACACGTCACTGGAGTGATGCTATATTTTCTATGTATTAGCACAATCTTTGGGCCTACTAGGGTAGACCAGGAGTACTTTAAAATAAATAAACTATTCAGTTTTACTCCTTTTCTTCTTACATCCCTAAGTTATTTTCTGAGGCTGCCAAATTTCAAATCAAATTAGGGGAACAATATATGTACATAAAAAAATAATTTTTTAAAAACATCCCTGTAAGTCTAACCAAAGAAAAGGTATCCATTAACGGGGCGAACATCTTTATTTTGTTCTGTTTTAAATGGTTCATGGTGGAACTGCATCTGCTATTACAAAGCTTTCACTGATTCCTTGTTCCTGTTGGATCCACTATGAATCAATAAAGTAATTCTGATTCGGATTCTGAACCCAAAGTCTCTTACGCTGTTACTGTTTCCAAGTTAACATGAGAATCCGGGCCTGCAGCCTCGACACTCAGAACTCCCAACAGCTCTGCTTTTCTGAGCCATTTTCCTGCTAAATACCTTCCTTCTATTGTTATTAAATATCCTAATGTCTGCATTTCAGCTGCTTATCTGAATACCTGGGTGTGTATTGAATGGGCCTGATTCTGTTTCTACTTTCTTCACAGTTCGCTTTTGATGAAAGGTGCTCGAGCTTTGGGCCGAGCTGGTGAACTGAACAGAGAGGAGAGTGTTTGACAGAGCAAAGCCCTGATTTTATCTGAATGAATTGGAAATCCCTTTAGAATGATCATGCATTATAAACAGCTTTCAGTCTGTGACAGTAGAAAAGCAGCCACGTCTGGTAATAAACCAAACTGCCTGAAATGTAAACCGTTTTCTGCTCCAGACAGACAAGTTTCATGTAGAAGAAGCTGTTTTTGATGTTAGCATCTTTAGCTCTCGGTTGCTGTCAGAAGCATCACATTCCCGCTGAGATGCCATGTTTACCTGCCGTTTTCTGAAGGTAAGGTGAGACAAACTTATGAGGCTTGTGCAGCTGGCCACGCCCCCATGGCGGTGTTGGTTTCTGGAGAACAGTCCAAAGTGTTTGACTCCCTGAATGTCTCCTTGTTCCAGCTCATGGGGTCCTCATCCAACTTTCTAATTTGTGAATCAAAATAAGAGCCTCCTCTGCGACAACAGAGCAACTATAGGTTCAAAACTGAACTAATTTTCTGGAACCAAAACACTGATTGTACTTCTGATAACAACACAGCTGGACCATTGTTTTATGTAAGTATTTTTGATCAACCCGTTTCTTCATTTTGTCTCTGATATACTGTTTACACTTCCTAATATCAATGTCAGTAAGTCATTGAGTCGTTGGGATCAGTTTCATAACTAAACTAACAGGGAAACTCTGCAGAGTTAGTGTGAACCATGTTTTGGTCGCATCAGCCAGGCAGATGATGGTATTTGTATATTAGAAATAACGGGGGTGGTCCAGTGGTTGACACTCTCTGGTTCAAATCCCAGCTGCGACCTTTCTGTGTGCATGTTCTCCCCGTGCGTGCGTGCGTGGGTTTTCCACAGGAACTTCCTTCCACCGTCCAAAAACGTGCTGCATTGGTTGAGTGATGATTCTAAATTGCCCCTAGGTGTAAATGTGCTTGTGTGGCCCTGCAACAGACGGGCAACTTGTCTAGGGTGTGCCTCGCCCAACAATAGCTAGGATAGGCTCCAGCAACCCTGTTTAATAAGGTCCTTTAGTTGCTGACATTGAACTCCCATCTGTGTGATTGTTCTTGTCTATGCAATGAACTCTGGTCCTAAAAAGGGATTTAAAACAACGTGAAGCATTTGGAGGGAAAAGAAGAGAAAGGAGGTTCATGATCTGTCATTCAGGATTTATGTTTGTGTGAAAAGAGAAAGCCTCAAGCGCATCACTGTGATGGTAACCGACAAAAGAGGACAAAACCCAAAATGATAACCAATTGGCAGGAACAGAGAATTTCAGTCTCAAACTGTTTTTTGTAAAGAGGAGCCAGTGGGGGGGGCATAAGCCCTTCAAACCTGCTCAGAAGACACTTAACATGGAGATGACCAGAGGAGCACAGAAAGTACAGGGAGTTAGTGCTAACTGTTGTGTTTCAGGTGGAACCTCAGAGCGTCCATCAGAAGCGACTGATAGTCGTTTTTTTCTCAACTGGAGAAGTTCAAAGTATGCGATGACTGTGGAACAGAAGGTCAAACCTTCTCTAAAGCGGTTGCCTGTTCTTTACTCTAGTTCTAGTTTAAAGTAAGTGAGGCCTAGACCAGAAAAGTCCAGGTGGAGTCCTGAACCTTGCATTTGGTCTGATGGTCTGTAATCAGACGGCCGTCTACCAGAGATTTCTGTTTTGAACCAAAGCTTGTAAAAAAAACACACATGACTAAAAATCTCTTCACTCATTGGCCAGGAATTACAAAATTAGTTAGAGTTAAAAATGGTTTTTAAAAGCCTGCATTCATCCGACCACATTTCAGAGAGTAGCTGGGTCTCATGGTTATTTTACAGTTGTCTATCTGTTTACTGGATGCTGTGGCCGTTTTGGTCCAGTTGTTCCGTTTTGAGCACAGAGCCTAAGACTGAAGAAACTCAGAGCAAACCAAAGCTCAGTTTGATTGGAAGCAAACCGAGACCAGGGTCCACTTTATTCAGACTAAAGATTTGTTCCGGATTATTGGGGGAAACAAACTCTGGTTCACTTTAAGGAAACCAAATGTGTCCAGTCTGAATACAACCGAAGGGAAGGAACATTCTGGTTTAGTGATTGGACCTACTTTGATTTGTCTGTAGACCAGCATAGATTAATGAATTTTCTGTTTTTTCAAGCAGTTGCTCTGCTTACAGATTTCAGAGTTCTGTCTCAGAGCAGCAGGTTAACAAATATTTCTGTCTACTCCTTCCTGAGAGTTGCTCAGAGTAGTTTCACAAGTTAGTCCAAAGTTAGGTTTCCTTGTTAGAAAGTTTTCCTGGAGAGCTGTCTGACAGTCTGCTCAGGATGAGTACAGCCTGGGGCCTCAGCTCAGACAGCTCACAGTCAGGATGCGCTGAACCCACTATTGTCACTGTTTCACCGCCTTTCCAGTCTCAGGGTTAGGCCATTACCACATCGGCTTTGTTAAACAGGGCTCCTTCCCTTCATTAGCACACTCATCATTCCCTTCATATGCTGTTTGTTTCCCAGCAGTCTGGCTCTTGTTCTCATCCTGAGGCGATTAAACAGAATTAGGTTTAGCGGGTTACACCCACTGTCATCCATTTACCAAGAAGCGGACCGGGACCAGCCCAGAGTCTTTCCCTCAACTCCCAGTCTGCCATGAAGAGAAGGTGTCATCTGCTTGTTGCACCTCTGAGGCTAGCCGTCGGTTTAAATCCTTAGTCACATGACCTGTAGAAGGTCGACCTGTACAGGTTCTGAGGGTCTGTAGTGGGTCGTAGCGAGGAGCAGCCGCCCATTAAAGAGAGAGTAGGTGTGTCTTTCAGTTCCCTTGAGGCATGTGGGCCCACCTTTAAGGGACGTCATGAAGGTGGAAGTGTATCAAGTATTGTAAGTTATATACAGCTATAACATAGTTGGTACGACGCCCTTATGCCACTGTGTGGTCACAGTGAGGTGCGATTGCTGGTTCCACTGACCCCCCAAATGCTGCACACACGTGCAGGTGGTACGTAAAGAGTATGCCTGTAGGATGTCCACACAAACTACCCTCTGATTGTTTCATTGTCTCATTCCTCACAGTCAGGCTGCAGCACGTGTCACATGAACCCGCACTAACACTCGTTGAGCATCCTGCAGACTTTGTGGATTGAAAAAATGAAAACTTTCACCCTTACATGTTGTTGAAGTGTTCAATACTACCTGCCCGTGTGCATGAACATTTTCACTCTAAAGGTTCACCAAGTGTTTCACGATCTCAGAATGTCATGCGGGCCACCAGCGTACCCTGCAAAGGTTTGCCTTTTTCCACCCTGCAGACAAGCTGTCTCCACCTGGAAGGGCAGTTGTGACTAAGGCTCTAACAACAGGTTTGGGTGGGGATTACCCTGAAGGGCACGACCTAAAGCTGATTACTCCACTGATGGTCTGAGAGCTTCCTGCCCTCTGAATGTTCTGCTGTGAGTGGAAGGAGGAGGTGACTTACCGTAAGTTTAAGGGTTGAAGATGCGGACGTCTCTCCAGGTGAGCTGACCTCGGAGCAAATCCTTCACAGAGGGAGGAGAGGACACTGACAAATGTCTGTCTGTCAGTCTCAAACAAGGTCAGCTCAATGCGAGGCCTGCTCAGCCAAGCAGGACCGGGCAAGGAAACTTCAGACTTGACATGTTGTGTGTCAAGAAGCCGGTTGCTTCTCACAAGGGTGGATTGCCATGGAAACTTATGCTGGGTTTCTAACCTGCTGTGGAGCATTTTGTGTTTGACAAAAGAGTCCAGAACACATAAAAGCTCTGCTGAATGACCGCTCAATTCCCTGAGTAAAAATAACAGAAGCTCAGGGAACAGAAATGCAATCGTTTAAGCTTTTTGGCCCTCCCCCAAGAGAAACAACTCTGAGGAAGGAACTGATCATGTAGAGCACAGATCGACTGAAGGAGCTAAGGTCGCTGTGTGCTCACATTTTCTGTAATAAGAAGCAGCATCCGGCTGTTTTCTTCTTATTGCTGCATTGTTGGTAATTGTTTTTTTTTTTTCACCAGCATGTCACTAAAGAATAAAAACGTTTGAACCTTTTCCCGTTCCACAAACAATTCAGAGACATTGCTGTCCAAAACTTTCCCTGTTTTTGTTTCAATACTTTGCCACATTTCAGAGGTGGAAACTCAAACAAGAAAGCCTAAAGAACCTCAATTTAAAATCCCTGAAAATACCAAATCATCTGAGAAATTCTAATAAAAAGACTAAAACCCATTTAGTGACAAGGAAACTTTTATCATTTGTTTCTTTTCAGAAAGAAACATTTCAGAAAGTCCTAATTTCTTCCATGAGGCTCTTCAGTCTAGCTTCATTAGTCATCAAACCAACGACTTCTGTGAAAACAGGAGCTCTGATTTATTAATGCTTTGCTGCCCCCTGGTGGTCACAAGTAGTAGTGACAATCAAGCAATCAAATGAATTTCTGCAGTTCTTTTCATGGAAACAAATACAACACAAAGTGCTTCAGATGCTCCAAGTGCATATTAACACACAGGCAATACAAAAATAGAAAATAAAACACAAACAAATGAAACACAACGACATTAAAGATGGAAATGATGATGAGGACAGTGTTCATGATGATGATCCAGAAACGTTATGCACAGATCGGTCTAAACATTTACTTTTATCAAAAGTGAATCAATCATTTTAAATATTTTTATGTGTTCAAGATAATAATCCATCCATTTTTCAAACCCACTGTTTACATTTTGGAGTCACAGGGATGCTGGAGGCAACCCAGCTACTGTTGGTACAACCTGAACAGGAAACACACTCATACAATCGCACACTCACATGCACTGCTAAAGGCAATTCAATGAACCTACTGTAGGCAGCATGTTTTTGGACCTGTGCACGAGGGGAACGTGCACGCAGAAAGGACTCAGCTGGGATTTGAACCAGGGCTCTCTTGCTGTGATGCAAGAGTGCTAACCACTGCCCCATTTTGCAGCCTTAGATTAAATTTATAATATCATTTTTTAAAGAAAAAAGAATGAAAACCCCTTTTATTTTTCCAAACACTTAATTATGCACAAAAAATTAAAAAATATGAACATCCCTGTCTAAGGTTTAAACTGCTCTGCTTCTCTGTAACCTGACCAGAGCTACACACACACACACACACACACACACACACGCACACAAAGTTACATGTAACCAAAGTAAAGTGATAGAATAGTAAAACACAGGTAAAAGAAAATGTTTTAAGTTAAACACATTTAGATAGGAGAACATGAAAAATTTCCATTTGCTGTTTTTTTCTATTCTTCAAATGTTTCATATTTTTACAAACCTTTACATCTCAGGGTCGAATCTTGTCAAACGGAAATGTTTCATCTAGAAAATGAACCCTTTGACATCTCAAAAAGCCTCCCCCTCTCATGGCGGTCTTTAGAAAGCTGAAGGTTTTTTAAAAAGCAGTGTCAAGTATTATAGTCCTCCACTAACTTCAAACATCGCTTGTTTCTTAACATTACTGGTAAATAGCAGCAGAAAAGGCTGAGATGCTGTGTTCCAGGGATTTATTCCTCTGTGCTGCGTGTGATGAGCACGCCACTTGTTTTGGATTGTGGCCGAGTGTTTTTGTGTTTTTGTGTGTGTGTGGGCGGCCTTCATTAGGAACAGACTGCCTTAACCCTGCAGCAGCCACTGTTTCATCAGCTCCACACACATCTGTGCACAGATGACTGTCACTGCTCTGCTGTCTGCAGCCACACTTCTGAGGAAACAAATGCTGCTGCAAAAAAAACACCATCAAATAATGCAGATGGGATTATTTTCACTGAATGTCTGATCAAGCATCCACAGGGATACCTGAGATTGTCTGTAAGCTGCAGAAATGGGAAACAACAAATGCCTCTTTTTCTGTCAGTCAGCAGCTAGAAACCAACACAAAATGTCTAGCAAAGTATTTTGGGATGGCATACCTGAAGACTAGCTCTAATAAATATTTTCTATATATTTTTGATACAAACGTATATAGAAAATATTGAATTGACGTTTCTTTTATGGGTTTAGGAGAAACAACTGCTCACTAAAAATTAATTGATCAGAGTAAAAAAATAATATTTGATGTTTGCCTCACATATTGAAGAAGTACAGACAAAAAAAAAGTTTTTAATCTGAAAGGGAAAATCCTCAGGAGATCCAGAAAGTCCTCTAAATTCGGTCATAGCAGCAGATCAAAACCATTTTAAAAATGGAGACAAGTTTCAAAGCTCATTTTTTGGGGTTTGAAGAAATCACTCAGATGGTTTGAAAAGACGAATGATGCTTCAAAGTTTTTATTGGATCCTGCAGCAAGACAGGGATGTAACAAATACAAAGGGATTGGGCTGATTAAAAGCTTTTTGGAAGTATGTGTTCAACCCTGAGCTCATAGTTTCACACAGGATGGGAACATTCATCAAAGAACTGTGAGCTCTAGTCTTGCAGATCCAGTTTAGAAAAGAAGCCATGCTCAGCTGGAAGTCAGAACGACTAAACGGACTAGACTCTAAAAGGCAAAGATCAAAGTTGTTTTCTTTTCTTCTTCTCAGATTCTTCTACGTGGCTTTGACTTAAGATTTATACAACATTTCCTAAGATTCAAAATCATTTTATGTTTATCCTTCCCAAAAAAGAAGTCACATGCAGTCAGCTTTTGTAGTTTCCTGCTGGATCTCCAGGTCTCGGCCTGCGTGAAGCCTTCTGGACCTCTGCAGACGCCCTTGTCTCCTAGAGAGACTCTGATTCCTCACCCAGTGTGGAGAGGAGAACCGTGAGGGAACAAAAGGAGACAGTTAGGGGGCAAAGCACCCAGCCTTCAAATCTGAATCTGACAGCAGCAAACAGAACGAAGACCAGACTGGCATGAGGAAAAGAACAGAAACAGCGAGGAGAACCTGTGAGAGCAGAGAATGGACAGACTTCTTATGAAGGAAGGGAGGAATGTTTGGGGGTTCAGAGCAGACACAGAACACCTGAGGCCGTCTCCGTGGTGAAACCTTCACCACGTTTATGATCAAATGCATCTAATAATAATTATAACAATAATAAAAGCCCGTTTAGAAGATAATCTCGCTCTGTGTCGGAGCTCTGCTTGTTTACAGCAGACTTCATAATATCTTCTTCTATGGTGGTATCATCATTTGTCCAGACCAATCACTATCTGACACGTCATCGGACCAACACACAATGACATGATGTGACGTCAGCACTAGTCGAAGGACCCCGAACGGTTATCGCAGGCCGAATGGTTGTGGTACCTGCACCAACTGGGGAACCTGAACCAGAACACCAGTGGGGGATCTTTCTGTGTGGAGTTTGCATGTTCTCCCTGTGCATGCATGGGTTTTCTCCTCCCACGTCCAAAAACATGCTTCATAGGTTCATCGGTTACTTTAAATTGTCCCTAGGTGTGAATGGGTGTGTGATTGTGGCCCTGAGTCAGACTGGCGACCTGTCCAGGGTGTACCCTGACTTCGCCCGCAAGTGGCTGGGATAGGCTCCAGCAACCCCGTGACCCCAAAAGGGAACAAACGGATTAGAAGATGAATGAATGAATAAAAAGATGAGCAGAAAAAAGTCCACTAGTCTTTGGCAGTTCTGGACCGATGGCGTCTGCCATGCGTGGCATGAATGTATAAAGCCCAGAGTTAGACCCTGGTGGGTAAAGGCCAGATCATCACAAGAATTGTTCAACGTGGAGAAAAGGTTGAAGGACGAACAGAGAAACCGTGTGGAATACAGAGGATAAACATCCTGAATGTAAAGGTCAAAATATGATTGTGATTGGCTGAAAAGAATTTATCTTTTGGCTTAGAATAAAAACGTACTGATGGGTGGCGTTTAAAGTCCAGGAATAACAGTCCAGAGGCCTAGAAGTGAGGTAGATCTTCCTTGAAAATTCACTAAAACTGCAGAAGCGACTCAAATCTAGAGCTGGAAGATGGTGCCAGCAGAAATGAAGGGTTGATTTAGCTCTTTATTTTTGTAGGTGTAACAAGTTTTTTTCCTTCACACCCAGCTCTGAACCCCTGCACACATGGAAACTCGGTTTGATGTTTGCTTCTACCCTAAAATCCAGACGCCACTCCACTCATGGGACTTTTTCTCAATTTGACATGAACCTTTCGAGGTTCTTGTCCTGCTTTTGATCCATACTTGTCTTTGCTTATTGTGTCAAACCATGTGACACCAGTGAAGATCACATTTCATTGAAGAAAAAAGGTCCAGAGCACTGACTAGTGGGTCTAGATGACCCAACTCCCAATTTTAAAGTGCCTAGGATAGAACAAGGGTTAACCATGCTTTCTGGAATACCCCCCCGGACATGAGTTAGCGTAATTACGCTTGACTTGGTAACCCTGGGTTAACCCTTGTGCTATCTTGGATGACCCCCCCCCCCCTCCATTGAGGTGTTCTCCCTACCATGACAAAGGTGGATAAAGGTGGAAAGATTTCATGTAATCCATGGACACCAGTGAAGATCACAAATCATTGAAGAAAAAAGGTTCAGAGCACTGTCTAGTGGGTCTAGATGACCCAACTCCCAATGTCAACGTGCCTAGAATAGCACAAGGGTTAATGCACGTGCACAGCAAGTACATAAGGGCATTGTCAATTGATCGCTGATTTCCGGAGTCACCATGGACTGTGCATGAATGTCCTGGTGATGGTCAGAGGGACCATGTTGGTGCCAACTGGCAGCCAGGCCTCTGTCAGTCTGCCCCAGGGCAGCTGTAGTTACCATCACCAAGTATGAATGGATGAAGGACACATTGGAAGCTCTTTGAGCGTCTGGAAAAGAACAGATAAATCGAATCCATTTTTATTAATTTTGAAAAATTTGTAAATTCGCAACTTCTAAACATTTAAAACCGACAAAAAAAATGTCATCTTTTTATTTATTTCTTTTTATTTGTTCCTTTCATGAAAATTATTGAATGTCCAATATGTTTACATGTTTGTCGTACCTTATTGAAAACTTTCATGATTGGAAAGGAGCAGAATGGAAGAAAACAATTCTTTTAATTGTCTGCTCCCTTTAAAGCATTGCATCATATTTACGTTTCTCACACCATCACCTGTGGCCTGTTGCACAAAAGTAGGATAAGGGATTAAGCCAGGATATCTTGGTGATCCTGGCTCAATTGATCCCCAATCCGGTTGCACTAAAGCTGGATAGGGGGCAGGAGGATATGTTATGGTATAAGTTACCATGGAGATTTATTCTGTGGAGCTAGCCTGCTCCAGACCAGGCTAAATTCCAGGATCTATTTACTCTCATCCCTAATGTCAGTCAGCAGTCGCCACAAATGGAAACCAATAGTTATTTCACTGCTCACTATACATTGTTATCACATATAACTAGACCCGCTGTCATTATTTAAACGTTCGTGATCATTAATTTCAATCATTTTGGATAAATAATGAGTTTTAGATGATGCTGCTATCATTAGATAATTTACAGTTTCCCATAGACTATAAGGCTATATGTAAAATGATAGAATATTAGGGCCACAGAGGGAAAAAAAGACAAGTCATAATATTGTAACCAGTTGTTTTAAAGGAGGACAGTTGTTAAAATGACAGATGTGGGGCATTTCGTGAAATTGTCCTTCAGTATGGTTTCATAAACGAAGACATGCTGATGTGCCAGAATATGAAGTATCACATTGTTATACCTATCAAAACTGTAAAAAGAATATGTTGCTTTTCTGCAGAAAGAACCAGCCTCATAAATTTATGACTTTATCCTTTTTTTCCTTAGTGGGCCCTAGTACTCTGTCATATAAAATAATACACATTCCATTAAAATATGAAAACACAATGTGTAACATTATGTTCCTTTATTGAATAAGGACAAAACAAAGCAGGTAAACTACACTCAAAAAACGTTCACTTTGAATGAACATAAAAAAATTAATGAAATTATTTCCACATGATTAGACAGCGTTACTTGAACAAAAATGAATCATATTGGTCCTACTTAATGTACTTAGGTTCAAACTAATACATTTAAGTTGATTCAATCTAAATACTGCAGTTGGACCCAACTTTAAATTAATATTGTTGCTCACTCTCAAAAGATAAAAGTTGATCCAACTAAACTGAATCACTTCAATTGGTCACACCTCATTAAATTAAGTTTATTCAACTTAAATTTGTATGACTACCTAACATAATTTATGTTGATATAACTTAGTTTTTTGCTTTACTTTTATTTATACATCTGACAATGATAAAGTTTTCCAAAGTTTTAACCAATGGGTCTTTTAATTTTCACATCAAAGACATTAAATACGCAGTAATGTCCCACATCACAAGACAGGAGCTCAAAAATAACGCGAATTCTGTTTTAAGTTACATAAACAGTTTATCGCACAAGGGGTTTGGTCATCATCCTCTCCCACACTCTAACTCATGGTGCAGAAAAGAAATAAACATATCAGTTTAAATCACTAGTTAAAACAGAGTAAAACAGCTAGACAATAAAACACGTGGACAAAAACTCACACTTAGACCCCAATCTGCCCAGATAGACAAAGAAAGTGGAATCCCACAATTCCTTGCGATTACTAATGTATCCAATTCAACGGTATCATATTGGATCAACATGATTGAAATTAGTAACTTTTAAATGGATTATTTTTATGTACGATCGACATGATTCATTCACGTGAGATTTACAAACATAACATTTTCTGGTTGAAATGACAGATTACATTTTCATAAAATTAATTGGCTGGTAATTTAATTAAAAAAAATCTTGAGTGTGCTTTATCACTGTGGTGGTGTTGCCTTTCTTCTTAATTTTATCTTTTACCTCCCCGTATGCCTCCATGAGGATTTGTGCTTCCGACGGGGAAAGGTACGCGGCTCTAGTTGCCATGGTAAATCAGTTCATCTGTGATCTGTGGAGGGGTCTGTTTGAGTGAGCCGTGAGCGCGCACCTATCCAGGATTGGTTACGCCTGGCTTGATGAATCCGTGTCTGCTCATCCTGGCTTGGTCTTTGTGCAACCGATTAAGCCTGGACGCACATGTTTTGGATTCATTGAGCTCAGCTCAGTCATTTATCCCAGATGTCTTAATTCTACTTTTGTGCAACAGGCCCCTGTGCTCAGATTTCACAGTTCAAATAAACACAGTAAATACATTCCATTCATTTAGTGCATACAGTCCACATTCCATTTAACAGTCAAGTTCGTACAATCTAATTTGTTTTGTTTTATACATCCGTATAAACTGAATTATATTTTTAGCTCTTTCTATTTTATACTGCAGACTTTTACTTTAATGTTGTTCCAGCAATCTGTTGTTTGAAATAAAATTTTCTCCTCTGATTTTCATCTCCTGTTGTAAAAATCAAAAGCTTTTGTAGGTCTTCAGGTAAATCTCTGTTTCTAGATTTAAACATAACTAATAAGGTCTGCAATTCAACTACATTTTTAAGTTTTAATAAGCCTGCCGTTCATTTGCGTGATCTCTAAAATTAGCTTTGTGAATAATTCCAATAGCTCTCTTCTGTAATAGAATTAAGGGCATTATATTAGTTTCATATGTATTTCCCCACACTTCAATACAATATGTAAAATAAGGTAAAACCAAAGAGCAATATAACATGTGCATAATATGACATGGTAAAATAAATTTGGATTTGTTCAGAACAAAAAGGCTCTTGGCTACTTTATTTTTTCCATAAAAAATATGAGATTTCCATGTTCATTTGTCATCCAACATAACCCCTAAAAATTTAAATGCATGACTACAAATTAAGATGTATGCATTGTGCCTCACCTGCCTCCCCTGACTGCGCGTCACTGTGTGGCACAGGATAGGAATGTTGAAAGCCTTTCTATTGTTTAGGTTGGGATCGAAAAGTTTAACGCTTCTCCTGAGTATTCTTCTGTGGCTACACTTTGCTGCTTCAAACGGCCAGAATGGCTCCTCATCGTTTCTTTAGCTTCAGTGTCCTTCCCCAAAGGGAAGCTGTACAGAGATGTGAGCCCCGCCTCGACCTGACTCTGACTGTAAGCAGACCTGCAAACGTCATCCAGTGCAATTCATTCATTGTTTGTGCAATGTTTTAAATTCTTAGTCATTTCTCCTTTTTGCACATTTTAATGTGAACTGTGCCGTGTCTTATGACACCAAATATCCTTATAGTCCCACTCCGATCATATTTTGATCTGCTGTAAAACGTTCTCAGTGGTATTTTTATCTATGATGATGTCATTTTTAGGCAAAATCCTGTGTTGTTTTCTGGGACAGAGTTTCTGCAGAGCAGCAGGAGTTCATTAGGAATTCACCTGTGAAATGTAGGTGGGACTATTGACATGTAAGCCTGCCTCCATTTCCCATCATCCCTTTGTTTACACTGTCCTGCTATCTTACAGCCCCTCACACCCCCAACCTAATATTACCGGTGAACAACATCAGATCCGTCCATCCGTCCAGTTCTGATCCAGATTCCAGCTCAGACCAGGAAAACAAAGACGGTCATGGATCTGTTGGTCTGCAGCTAAATGATCAGAAAGGGGCGGGGCAGGAGGACTGTGGCCCACCGTTTTAGCACCTACGTCGCTGCCTCAAGCTGTTTTTTAAACAGCAATTTTTTTAATTTGCTCCTCATTCACAACGATTTGAATAAAGAAATACTCTGAAATACAATTTTAATCTTAATTTTCTTTTATATGCCCTTCATCATCAGAACATTTTCACAAGAAACGTTTAAAAAATGCCAAAACACAATTTTCATCAAAGCAGTTTTTAATATCTTTACAGACAGCCGGTGTTTGACACTCTTATCCTTACATAAAGTTTATATTTCAACAAATAAGGCCTATTGTTTGAGTTTATGAGCACCGCTGTATGTAAACCCATAGACACAGTACATCTGCAGTCAGAGTATGTGCCGTGCTGTGAAAATGATTCCGATTTTGAGTTTCACACATCCTGACGTTTGTGCTTCAGTGGAAAAATGTTGTCTGTGTAAAAAAAAACTTGAGGGCTCGCCAGCAACCAAGGAAAAATTCCTTAATTTTTATCTGTTCCAACAGGAGATGATGACCTTCCTGTGCGATGAAGACTTGTTGGTCCTCACAAGCGCATCAACACAAATGAAGGTGTGTTTCTGTTTCTGCAGTCTGAGCTGCTGTTTGGGAAAGTTGCAGAGATAAGAAGCCCACATGCAGCCCCCTCTTCATCCTTTATCTCCTCAGATAGGAAGATCTTTTTAGAGCCATTCATGCTCTGAATGCTGTTCAACACGTTGCTGAAGTCACAGAAGGTGGAGAGCGGGATCGTTCCACCTCTCATTCCCATCTTTAATCCGTTTTAATCTGTTCCTGTCTCCCACTGCTCCTCCTCTGCACCGACTGCTGTCTTCATTTGCAGCTCTTCAAATCTGCTCCAACCCCTTTGAGGGGCTCTCTGGGGGATTGTCAAATGTTGACGTGAACTTTTCAGGTTTTATCCTTAGGTTTTAAGACGCCACTGGAGATTTGAAGTGAGAACAAAGCTACGGCAAATCTGATTTTCCACTTAGCCTTTATGTGCATTTCCAGTCCAGCTGGTGAATTTACTTTTAATGACGAGTGCTGTTATTGGCTTTATAACAAAGAAGAGATTACATTCAGATTACTCTGGGATTAATCTATGAACCCCCCCCCCCTCCTCTAAGAGCATTTTCTTCCCTTCATTCCTGTTAGGTGGAGTGAAGACTGCCTGGAAAAATATTCAAGATGTTTCAAAAGTGGTCAATTAGAAGCTTAAAAAGTAAAAAAAAAATTACATAAAGAGATTATCTCTCAATCATGAGAGGACAAAGAATACTTTGAAAAAATGGATGGAACCAAAACTAGTTGGGCAAATGGAAAAAAAATGATGACAACGTGGAAATCAGACAGAGAAATGTGCTAAAGTCATTCTAGAAATTCAATCATTTCTGAATAATGTTGCATTCCTCACATTATACAAGTATTGTGAAGTTGTTTATGGGTTGACGTATAAAACTTACAAACATCCCTCTAGTCTTTTTTAGATCTCTGAGGGTGAGCAAACAATCATTTCATCTATTATTCATCAGATTTAGGGGATAACATTTATTTACAGTTTATGTTGGTTAGATGATGCAAATCATGCAAAAACAAAAGAAATAAACTGCCGTCTTAAAAGAGAAAGAATTGTATTTAAAAAACAGTTCAAAACCAGATGGAACAGAGTCTTGAATGGGAATTGGTCCATTGAAGGAACAATGTAGAAAATGGACTTAAAGATTCAAACACCATAACTGTTTTTGATAAGTCTATAAAATATGACACATGAAACCTGATTCAACTGATGACAGTTTTTGTCATAAATAGACTTGAGAAAAGTTTTCTTCTTGAAATCATTATGAGTCAATGCTGCCAATTCAGATTTGATTAAACTGTAAAAATCCGAGGACTTCAGAACGGACTCCTGTTTCTGTCCCGTGTCATTGTTGATGGCGCTGATGTGCAGACTCAGATTCATTGTTGTTTTTTTCTTTTAACCCTGGAAACCCGACAACAATTTTCTTCTGGGCTTTTAAAGTTAAATTAACAAATTTGGTTTTTGTTTGTTCATTTTGGGAAGCAGCAATTAACAGCAGCCAAAAAATAAAAACATAAAAATACAAAAAATTATAACAAAATAAAAACGAGGGCCAAGGCCAAGGCCCAGGGTTAAATAAGTGTTGATGTGGACATCACCAAACCAGATATCTCTACTGATGGATGCATGTAGACTTCTATGTAAGGATATGACTGAATAGAAACAGTGGTTTTACTTTCTACTTATTTTTATTTTTAAGTTGTATTAAAAAAATCCCTCCATATAAAACTCAGCGATTCACAAAACAAGCTTCACATCGTTGAAACTCTAATTAATGCCAGAATTCCAGCCTTCTCTATGCAGGTAGTGACTTAACCCTTGTGCTATCTTAGATGACCCCCCCCTTCCATTGAGGTGTTCTCCCTACCATGACAAAGGTGGATAAAGGTGGAAAGATTTCATGTAATCCATGGACACCAGTGAAGATCACAAATCATTGAAGAAAAAAGGTTCAGAGCACTGTCTAGTGGGTCTAGATGACCCAACTCTCAACGTTAAAGTGCCTAGGATAGAACAAGGGTTAAAATGACATTTTTGTTTTGTTTTAGATGCGTTTGGTGAAATATTCTCCAACAATGAGGAGGATCAGAAGTCTTATGCACAAAAATACTAAATACTTATTACCTCGAAAAGGATCCCCAAAAAGAAGACACGTCTTTGTGGATGAATAAATGTAAGAAGAGGAGAAAATGAGTGCATGCAGTAAAAAAACACAACATAAAGATCGTTGTTGGCTGGAGATCAGAGACACACAGAAGTATTGAGGGACGTATGCGGTGGAGGGCCCACGCCTGTGACATCACAGGCCTGTCCATCCCTGGCTGGCATTTGAATGGAAACATTACTGACAGCTGAATGAAAGTCTGATAGAAAAGTAAACTCCATTTGAGCTGGATTTGATTTTTACAGAGGAGTGAGTGGAAGATAATAGACTTCCTCTGCTTCTACCGAGAGGTGGAAGAAATCAGTAGTGATGAACTGAACAGACCACATCAGACATCACTGACGTGTCCGGTCACCGGCTTGAGCCACGCCGGGACCAGAGGAGGTTCATGGAAGACGAGATTGGGATTTGTTTCTGGCTTTAGAATGAACATTCACGGCAGAAATGGTTTCAGTTGCCTTCATTCACGCTTAATTTCCCAGCTGTCAATAAAGCTGAGTTTGGAAAACACTGCGCCGGTTTTGCTTTTCAAGACACGTCAAAGGGAAAGCATGGGATCAATAATCCAAAAAAGTCCCAGAAAGTACATGCTTTATGTGATTTAAATGTATTCAAAAATCAAAAGACTTAACTGTGTTCATAATTTTGTTCTTCATATAGAAAATGGATCATTTCTATCATTGAAGTTTTGGTTTAAAGAGATTCTCCAATATTTTGACTTCAGAAATGTGTCGACACCAGCAGAGCTGCTGTCATTCCAGCAGCTTCTTTCCTGCTGTTCCAGTATTCATGGCATCAGGCAGCATATGCAGGGGGGGGGGGTCCCTTCATCCATAGGGGGGAGTTGACCAGGTCGGTTTCTCAGTCACCATTTCCTTGAATGGGAAGTTGTGTCCAAACTTTTGGTCTGTACTGTATATTTATTCATTTGTGGAAATATTGCAGGTTCCGATTTCAACTTTTTTATTATTTTACTTACAAAGTTTTCATTCTATTTTTTTACTGTGTTCACAACAAATAAACTGGAATATTTTATTGGTCACATGTTTTTTAATATCAAGCCAGGTCTGTGTCGTCCACATTTAACGGTACATCAGAAATCCCCGTTTTGTCCTTAAACCGTTTTAAGTGGCGAGCTGTGACGGCCGACAGACTGCAGGACAACAGCTGATGTGTTTGTCTTAGATAAGAACGCAGCAGATAATCAAATAAAGCCTCATCATTAACGCATGCAGATAAGAGCACCAGAGAGAACAGCTCACTCTGAAAAAATACCTCCAGATAAGAGTCAGGGAGGCGGCGGCAGGAGGAGGTTACACTCACACCCCCACACACACCCCACCCCCACACAACACAACAGCTACACAACAAGAACATAAATAAAATCATCTATTTTTTAACGTTAAAAACTGAACATCACACCATATGTGCAAAAAAAGAGAGACTTTAAATTTCCTTAAAGAACAGGGACTTCACAAAAGTCAACCCCCCCCCCCCCCCCCATAAAAATCCAGGTTCTGCTGAAGCTCAAATTTGAATCTGAGCCTTTAAGCTGCAGCCTGAACCTGAGAAAACGTCACAGCAAACACAGCCGGGCGAGTAGCAGCAGCAGCGGCAGCAGCAGCGGCGGCGGCACAGAGCAGCCGGTGGAGATGCCGCCAGCAGCCGATGAACGGTACCAACGTACCTCCTCCTCCATGTCATCTGGAATGCCAAAAGAAGTTCTTTCTGTTAAATCTGCACTCTTTGTGTCCCACATTCCCAAATCCATAGCTCAGATATCTGTACTGGGTAGTCTGTGTGCTTTTAAAGCTATTATCTTGGACTTCCTCTCATTTAAACACCACTTCACTCTCCCTGAATGAAGACCCTCTTATCTCATCTGTCCACAGCCCTGAAGAGACACGGTTTTTTCTGGGGCTCGACAAAGGAGGCGCTGCTCCCAGGCTTCAGTACGATGACTGATGTCTGCAGCACAGGGCTGGACAACATTCAGATACAGCAGTTCAGAAATGGTTCAGCACATATCAGAAGATCTGCCACAGAAGGCAAAACGGAAATGAAAGTGATCCGGCCCACGAGTGAAAGACACCTTTAAACCTCTGGACGGTCATCATGCTCCTTCAAACTGGACCTCTTCACTGTAGCTGGACCTGATGTAGCTCAGGCTGTTGACATCGAGGAGGCATGTTATGCATAAATCCCTACTCATTTGATAATCTGGTGTTCAGACTGGATCGGGGGTCTGAAACCTTTAACCTGACTGACCACGACCCACTAGGAGCCACAAAGTCTCACTTTACCCTTTAGAAAGGTGAAGCACTGCTTTATATTTATGTTACTGCTAGGAAATGTAAACATTAAATGTTTGGGACATGAGTAGCATGTTTTTTGGGAATATCTAATAGTTAATTCATGTGACAGAAGGTCACATGACTTGCTATTAAAACAAAAGACCCCCTGTGCCACATTGGACCCTTCCAAATGGAGTCGTGGGCCGTGGACGGTCGACGCTGATCTAAAAATCTTTACAGTTCATTTAATGGTGATTGGTGCAAAACAGTCATACATTTGTAACCACAATAAAATTACCTTTACCGTATATTTTAAAAATAGATTGACCCTGGAATCCAGTGCACCTGATGTAGGAATTCTTGTGCTCAAACTGATTTTATGTGCTTCCTCAAAGAGCAGTCAACAAGTTTAAGAGTAGCTGCAGCAGTCAGGAGCCTCACAGAGGGAATCAGCTCTGCTGCAACCATTTGTGAAGGTTTGACTACGCTTAATAAGCCATGGAATCAGAGAAATAAAACTAAAAAGATGGAGGGGTAGAAGAGCCACATGGGGCTCCAGAGCCGCCGGCTGCAGACCCCTGGACTAGATCATCAGAGCTGATCCAGTCTGCATCAACCCGGCTACAAGGATCCTAAACTGGTTATCCTGCTAACGTTATTGAGGCTTTAGCAGTTTATAAATGCAAACCAACCGTTTCAAGAAGTTAGAGAGACAAACGGCATGTTTGGCCTTCTTGGCTGCACTAAATGTTCGCCGAGTCGTCGTTTGTTTGGGACTTAAAGATCAAAACCATGAATTGTAAATGAGCAGTTTGCAGTCACTCAGACAGCAGTTCACACCCAGAAGGAATGCTCATTTGCAGGCATTAAAAGTGTGAATTAGACAGGATCAACAGGAGTTGGTGGTTCCTCCACCCTTTGGTGGTAAGAACCACTTATAACTTCATAACTTCAACGGCACATTTGACCGTAGCAACCGTAACATAGTGGCAGAAGAAGCATAATGAAGGACGGAGGCTTCATCGTTACAGTCCTTCAGACAACTTTCTCCAGTAGAACTTACCGCAGTCATTCTGAAAGACATTGGGGAAGCAGTGCAGGACGCCATAGACGCAGCGACAGTACGAACAGCCCTTTTGCACCCACTCTCCGTGAGGAACAAAGCCACACCGCCTGCAGAGAAACAGAGAACTTTCACCAGAAAAGCAGAGAATAAATGTTCTTTAAGGTGTGACGGGACGAAGAACCGTTTCTTCCACGGCAGTTTGTCTGGAAAACAAGGCCCGTGTATGGATGTGTGTCTAACCACACAGGCAACAGGCCACTTCTTTGGTGTACATTTGAACCTTTTTATTCTTTGTGCTGTGTTGCTACAACACGGTCGATTTGATGATTGGTTTCTTTAAATCCTGGACTTCAGACATGATGGATTTTGACATGAATTCATGGAGGTTTGAAGCCGGAGCCGAACCAGAAAGCCTGCGTGCTGTTTGACCCTGCAGCTGGAGGAGTCTGCTTTGAACCAACGTGGAACTAGGAAGTCTTTCTTTTAGGAGCTCAGACTACAGATGGCTGCCACACGTGTTGGCCGATTGGACTTTATCCCCCATAAAACCTCCTTTTTCCATCATTACTGGTATTTTAATTAGTGTATGTGCTTAAATAGAGTTACTGTTGCGAGCCTAACTATAAATTATAATCGAACCGCCACTAGAGGGAACATGTTTGAATTGAGTTATTCCCATTTTTAGGCAGCTGGACAGAGGAGGGACTTCACCCTGAAACTAGTTTGGTTTTAGAACTAGAAGGAGAGTGATTGAGAAATGGTGCCCTATAAAAGGGTTTTCTTGCCTGACACGGGTGTCGTACTCGCAGCTCCGCCCGGTGAAGAAGGGAGGGCAGGCACAGAAACTGCCCAGGATGCAGGTTCCTCCGTTCTTACAGCAGTTCCGACTTTGCTCTGCACCTGAAAACCAAAAACCCCTGAGGCTGCGGTCACTGACACAAGGAGAAAACAAGAGCTCCCATCATGCATCGCCTTTTGTTTGCACGCATCTTACAGAAAGTTGTGGGTTTCAGACCTGAAACCGTGACACGTTTGGTCGAAGCTTCAGGTATTAATGATGCTGCTAACCAAACAACATTTCTGGAGCAGAGAGCTTACGGTTTTTAAACTTCAAATATTTTCCCCTTCTGCACTAGTAAACATTTCTGGAGCTTAGCTTTTAGTAACAAAAGCGATTGTGTGACTGCAGTTCTTTGTGTTCTGTGCTGGTTCTGATGAACAATTAGGAGGCTGCTGGGCGCTCTGCCTTCAGCTGTCGATCTGTGAAACAAACCAGAGCTTCCAGCTGGCTGCATTCCAGCGGCCCTCCGCTTCACATCAGCAAACACACACAATCTCAACAAACATCACAAGTTGGCAGAAAAACAAACTGGCACAAACTTGACACAACCAGATTTGTTTGCAGGTTTCATTAAGAAAAGTGGGTGTACCGTTAACCCCCCCCAAAATATGAGATCATTTTACATATGAATGACGGAGTACTTTCTGCACAAAACTTTAGATTTCTAGCTTTTTCTAACATCACAGCTTAGTAAACGTCATGACAGGAAAATGCATTCACTGAAAGAACAGAAATCCTTTGTCTCCTGCGTCACTTTTAGGTAAACTGCAGAGTTCTGCTCCTCCGCCTCCATCTGTGAGCACAGCAGCCAAGTCGTCACTTACTGCCGGTGAGGCCGATGAAGGGCAGGACGGCGCTGGCGTCTCGGTGTTTACGGTCTCCGCTGTTTGACGAAGTCACCTGGGTAAACTGACCCAGGAAGTCCTGTGAGGAGATCACTGCAGGGGGGGCGGTGGAGGAGGAAGAGGGTACAGGGGAGGCTTGGCTTGTGCTGCAATTACCCTCTCCACACTCTGATAATTAAAAAATAAATAAAAAGAGATTGTTAGTGTTATCACTATTTGTAACAATAAATAAATAATCAGAATTTCATCCAAAGTATGAGGATTAATTTGTGGTTTTAAACAGGAATGATTACAGTCCTGCTGGCTTTAACTCCACTCCTTATAACTAATACATCATTAACTAATGAGAACTTCATGGTAAATAAATAATAAAAACCTAAAAGTTAAACATTCATGGACAGCAACTATTAGTTTGAGCAAAAAATGTTTTGTTTTTTATATCATCAGACTGCATAACTCTGTCTGTGTTCAGAGCTTTTACTTTAGTTTTTGACTAGACTGGAATTCTGGGAAACTGGACTTGATTTTAGCTGATTGTTCATATTTGCTTCTATCTTTTTATGTATTTATTGTGTTTTTATTTGTTTTAGGAATGATTGTGTTTTTAAGTGTGGGCAGCTGGCCACTTACAATTTCCTTCAGGATGATTTCTATCTATCTAATCCTTGTTTTCATTCTTTCTTCTCTCGTGATCCTTTTTTATTTTGGGGGGGATTTGCGCTGAAATGTTGTTTTGTCCCAGATAAACAAACAAACTAAAACTTCTATGAATCAGACAGCAAAAAAAGAGGGTCAAGCTACAGAGTCGATGCTCCGACTGAGTTCATGAAGGCGCACGAGGAACACACCTGAGGCGCGAAGTGCGCAGGCGCTCTGCAGACTCATCACAGCGCAGAGCGCGATCCTGGAACAGCAGACAGGCAGCGTCATGTGCGGGAGAAAGAAAACGAAACCTCTAAAAATGAACCTGAGGATTCTCGGGACTCACCTGAGCATCTGCGTCAGGCCCATTGAGATCCACACATGCGCAAAGTGCGCAGCGTCACAGATTAATAATCCACGAGTGAAAAACAAACATTAATGAAAATGTGCAAAATGACTCGTCTGTTCTGTGTTCGCCAATCAAAAGCCAGTTTCCGGTTCTTCCATGCGGCGCGATGCAGAGAGGGAATCCCGCGGAGGAACAGCTGATTGTCCTGCGTGGATCTTCAGAGTGAAACTCGGCGTCCTGCACTGTCTGCGCTGCTTCCACACCGCCTCCTCTCTCCACAGGTGATCCCTCTGGGCGGGCGGGGCTGTGGAAGCCACGCCCACTTTCAATGGTTCTCCGTCTGCAGCTGGAATCAACAAACTTGGAAACGAAGTCAGAGGAAAACCAAAAGTCTGAGGATTCGACTGAAAAAAACCAGATTCTCCATGTTTGCTATAGATGTACTCCTAACTGAACAGACTGAAACCTTTTCACCTTTAGATGTATGCCCACTTCCACAGAAATCCGACTGACCTGTTTCCTGCAACCCCCCACCCCCCACTGCCTCCACACATAGTGATGGAAATGTGTCTCCTCCCCCCCCCCCCCCCCCCCCCTCCTGAGACTAAAACATCACAGCAAACCCACTTTGCTGGTTATTGGCATCACGACTTGATTCAGCACATTGACATTATCCGCTCTACTGCATCGCCGTGGTTACCTTTCAGAAGGATGGTCTACTTTGTTGTCAGGATAAACAAATTACAACAAAAGTTCAAGTCAGAGAGCTTCAGCCTTTTAGTTTAAACATCCTCAGAACCCGGTTCTAGAAAAAAAAAAACATGAAGCAATTCAAACCTGGAAATTCTGATAAGAGGTTTGGATTTGATCCGACCGATTATGGTTTTTCTTAGAGAGTTAGAGATATTTTACATAGGAGGCAAAAACAGGATATAAGTCAGAAAACCTCTTTGTTGATTTCCAAACGTGGAACAGACGACACATGTGATCTGCAAAAACACCATCTGATCAATTTTATGTGATTGTGTTTTTAAAAACAGCAAAGCTCTGATTTTAACTAAACGTTTTTCCCGTGCGAGGATTGGTTCATAAAAGTCTAAAGTTCATCCATTGTCAAAGTCTTCCCATGGTATTTGAACTATGATTATGCCGTTTTTGCCTAAAGTCCTGTATCGTTTTCTAGGACATTGTGTCTGCAGAGCGGCCTCTGAGTTATGGGTGGGGCTGTTGGCACGTAGAAACTCCGCCCCCATTACAGAGCAGGGAGCACATTTCCTTCTGTAGTTTTTCCAACAGCATTTTTTCATTTGATTCACAACAATTTAGAAATAAAGAAATACTCAAACAGAAATTAAAGCTTTTTTTTATTATTTATGTCGTCCATCATCAGAAAAATGTCACAAGAACATGTTCTTCACATCAAAACCCAGTTCTTATTGGAGTACATCTGGCCCCCCATCTCTACTCTTCCTTCTGGACCTGTCAGCTGCATTTGACACAGTGGATCATTGTTGTTGTTGTCTTACTTTGCTCTTATTTTTAAACCATTGCTATTCCTGCTTTCACTGTAGCGCTTTCAGATTTTTTACCCAAAATGTAAAGCGCATTCTAAATAAAATGTATTATTATTATTATTAAATGCTTTTCCTTTAGTTCTGTGTCCACACTCCTAGATTTCCTCTAAGTTGCTCCATTTGAAAAACTCTTTGTAGTTTGAAAAACTTGAGTCGGTAAACAGTTTAGCATCCGTGCTTTTAGCGAAAGCTTTGCTAATTCTTTGCTTTTTGTTTTTTAATACTGTTTACTGTTATTTGCATTTCTAGGCGTGTTCCATCAGCGACTGAAGGTGATGATCGCGGTGTGAGGTCAGCACAACTGTCTCGTTTGTCTTCGGTCCATTTTAATTAATCTCAGCCAGCCTGACGGTGGGAGCCTTCCAACCAGCTTGTTGAAGAGGGGTAAACCAAAAGACCAAATTCTCATTTGAAGATCAATTTCACTGTCAAATATGATAGTAAATGATGATGTACATCAAATTTTGTCCCTAAGTTTCATTATATCCATCCTCAAGCAGAGCAAAGACACTAAAAAGCTTTAAAAGCCAACTGTATGTTCATCTTTGTGAATCTGGGCTGTTTGCCATTACAGGAAATGGGAACTGATTTGCTGAATTATCTGCCCTAAAGTGGATCCAGATCCTCTGACCTAAAGTGGATCCAGATCATCTTGGTCCAAACTTCCAGCAGTGAGACTCAGACAGAAATTCCTGCTACTGAACAGTTTTCCAGATTCTTGGATTTCTTCCAGATCATCAAGTTAAATGAAATCTGTGTCCAAACCAACAAGTAAACTAGAATGAATGTCAAATCCATTCACATGTTAGTTTCCTAAAGTTCACCACTGTTGTTTTTCCACATCCAAAGAATCCAAAGGGAACATTCTTAGAACATTCTAGACACTGGATGGTCACATGACTTTATTCAAAGTCTGTCCACACATTGGACTGGAATGATGGACTGATCCGTGTTGATGACATCACATGTGTGTTGTTGCTGTGATTGGTCGGTTTTATCTTATAGTCAGATAAACATACTGTACCTCAATCCAGATGGTATTTTCTAAGATTGATTATAGATTTATCTAAATTTGAAATGATTTTTGAACGGTTTAGGTCAATTCAATCAGCAGCTGGCCTCAGACAGATGATCTGGTTGGACTGTAGGAACAGAAATCAATTCATCGATATGACGGAGCTGAAACAGAAACATTAACATTTTTATGACAGCAAGCTCTTTGGAGAAATATCTTTGTAGTACTTTGAATATCTTTGTAGTACTTTGAACCAGAATTCTTCAGGGACTGTTTTTTTTTTTGGTCTGAATGATTTAGAAAATCAGGTGCAGATTTTATCCTGAAGCTTTTGGGGTCCTTCAGCTAAAATACTGAAAGAGCAAATTAAATGCAGTATCTCTTGAAAATGACCTCCACGTTGTTCGTCATGTTGAATACAAATGGGACATTTAAGGACCACGGGGACTGAGCTTTCAGTTCAATGAGCTGCTGGGGTATCTGTGAATGATGGACATGTGTCAGACAGTCATCATGAGCCCCTGGACACATGAAGTACATCTTGGAGTGTTGGTGGTTGAACGTTCTGGTCTCAGATCAGTCTGAAACTGGTGTCAGACTGGTCTCTCTGGTTGTTCTGTATGTCCTGGATAAAGCAGCTCTGTTTCCTGCTTTGTGTAAAGAAATACATTTTATTATTTAGGATCAAGGATACATTCATTTTCTTATCGTCATTAGATTTGATTTTTGAGATTTTCTTTTTAAAATTCAAACAGATGTTTTGAAATAGAAATTTGTTACTAAACAAAGATGTGGATTTCTCTGAGTGCGTCTTGCTCTGAAAAAATTGTTTCGTCTCCAATCAAATGATATTGGAAGTACGACAACAACAACTCCAACATTATTCAAACCCAGAAATGAGAAAACTGATGGAAGAACACAATGTCATCATTTATTTAATGCAGTTATAAAAAACTAAGAATCACTTTGATCAAACTAAAGTAACAAACTGCTCACCTGCTTTATTGCCTACATTTCAATGCTTGAAAAAATAAGAAAGAGTCAAAAGACGTAGATTTTCTGCAGCATCTTTGGAAAATACAGTCTCAACTCTGACCCCCCCCCCCCCCCCCCCCCCCCCCCCGTTAATCTACTGTGACTGCAGAAGGACAATCAGAAGTGGAAATGGGGATTCTGTAATCTGGGTGGCATCACAATGCAGACGGATGGGATGCTAATGCACAGCTGTGAATGCGGCGGCTTCAGGAACCGGCCAATCAGAAGAGGATGGGAGATCTGCATGTGAAAGCGGAGAGGCTGCTGGAGGCTCGGGGAGGGGGGCATGTTCTCATTAAGCTCTAAACATCTCTGCAGGAAATCTGTTCAGGATTTCAGCAAACCCCTGATGCAGACTGGTGTTTACAGTGACCCCGTGGGGGGGGGGGTTCTTTGCTAAAGTTTCATGTAACTGGTCGTTTTTCTGACCTAAATGATCCCTCTGAACATTTAAGTGTTCACATCATTTACAATTCTTTTCCCTTTTCCTTCATATACTTCAAAAAGTGTGAAACACCTCTTGGTGAATCTTTGAGGAGCCCCTTTTCCATGAACATCTCCCCTCTGGCTGCTGTGTGTGCACGTGTGCACGTGTGTGGCGTGAGCAGCCCCTGCTGGAAGGACTGGCGGAGCTTCCCGCCTTTTTTCCCAGTCTGCAGACACTCGGGTCAGCAGCGACACATCCCAGCCTGTTTTCAGTGGCCACTGACCAACCAGAGGTCTCGACACCAAAGAAGAAAACTTCACACAATCTAGAAAGAGTGGCTGCAGCAGCTACTTAGAGGGGTTGCATGGGAAAAAGGGTGGAGGCTATGATTGGGAAGAATCTGCATCAATTCAGGAATAATTTAGAGAAGAAACACGCTTTGATTTATTCCACCAGTGTGTCATGTTCCGCTTGATGAACTCTGTAAGATCTCATGTTTTTCTGTTCAGCAGCTCTTTGAGGAACCGTTCTTGGAAGTGGTACAGTTCTTTGGTCCTCTAAGAACCAGCGGTACCTTTAGAGTTCCACTAGAACTCTTCACAGTTCCAGTTTGCTGTCAGAAATATATCTGCAGTTGCTTTAGGTTGAGTGGATGAACCATTCATCTATGATTTATGAGGTCTTTCTTTTTTTCCCCCTGGAATCTGTTTTTTTTAGGTGCTTTTCCTCACCGAGATAGAGGATCTTTAGTTCAGTTCAGTTCAGTTCAGTTCAGTTCAGTTCAGTTCAGCAGTCAACTATTGTATTTTGTAACTGATTTCGTACTTTTTTACAATTAATGAAGCCCGTTGAGACGACTGTGTTGTATTATTGGGCTGAATAAGCAAAACTAAATTGAATTGTATTCTGCTTGCAGGGGCCTCCCCATCAGATTTCATGTCCACACATTAACACGATGACACAAAGTTGACCTTCTAAAACAATGTTTCCCAAACGGTCAAAATAATTATAGCGTCTGAAAAGTCCCACAGTCTGCATAGCAGCAGGGGTTCACGAGAAATTCACCTCTGAGTCTGTTGGCGGGGAGCTTTTTCTGCACCAATAATTACATTTATTAAGAAGCAGGAGCATGAACATGTGTATTTTTTACTAAACAAAGTTGTTTGACTCCATTTCTATGAGCGGAGTCAGCAGCCAGCTGCCTCTCAGACACATTTTCCTTTCAGAGAAATAAAAGTAGTTTGTAATTTATGTTCTCAGCATGAAACCATTCATTTAACATCCCAAACTCTGAGACGTCTGTTTGCATCCCGCTCATGAAGCACAGCAGTCTCTACTTGATGGTTTTCCAGACTGAGGTGGGGGTCAGCGATCCAGCGGCAGCACGGCTCTCCTCTCACATACGAGGATCTGCTGGACCTTCATGACGGCAGAACCGTTCCGGTCAAAGCTCTTTGTTTGATGGCCGTCTGCACAAATCTCTTCAGAGCCAGAGAGCAAAGTCCTCCCCGGCGTCCGTCTCTCATCAGTGATGGTCTCCTGACAGAGACGCCCAAACTGTCCTTCATATCACAACAAATCTTTGGAATTTGTAAAACGGACAGTTTTATTTGTTTACTTAGAAAAGGGATGATGGTCAACAACATTTGACATGATGAAAAACAAACCTAATATACATGAAAATGCAGCTTTCTGTTCTACACCTACAGACAGAAACAGTCTCTACAGGCCCAAACAGAGCTGGGCTTGTTGGCCCACAGCTTCTGCTGTGTGGACCCGGTGTGGCCCGAATGTCCCGACTCGTCTGGAAGGCAGCTGACGGGAACTGCTGTGTGGCCCAGAGCCTCAGGTGTTCCAGGCATCTGTGCAACTCTCAGTCCAGTCTGAGTCAACGCTGTGGAGAAAGGCTGCAGACCGGAACCCGGTTTGGGTCACGCGTCTCTTTTAGGGGGCTGCTGCAGACGGACCAAAGCTGAAACTCTACGGAAGGCCAAGTCTGAAAATCCCACAGACACATTCAGCCGTCTTAACCTTCAGTATCTCAGCTGTCACAGCTATCTAGCTCTCTTCCACCTCTTCTTCCTCCTCTTCTTCCTCCTCTTCTTCTTCCTCTTCTTCAGGATCTTCCCTCTTTGGTGACGCCGTGACCATTTTCCAGCTCAGGCGCCACTCTTTCAGCGGCAAACAGCTCTCCTCGTTTTTGAGGCTCGTGCATCTCTGACTGCGATTCTTCATTGAGAAGCACACCACCTCATCTTCATCGCACTTCCTCCGGCGACAGATCCTCCAGGATTCCTTCCAGGTCCTCCATTCGGTTTCCTCCTCTCCTTCTTCCTCTTCCTCGCTCTCCTGTCCTCCTCTGTGAGCGACCGCCACCATCCACGAGCGCCTCCACGAGGCGAAGGAGGCGTTCAGCTTGTGGAACTGCAGATGCAGCGGCACGGCGGGCTGAGCGTTCAGCGTTTGCGTCGGCTTTCTGTCCTTTCTGTTCTTCAGCTTCTTATCTTCACCAGTCTTCTCCTCCTCCTCTTCCTCATTGTCCAAAGTCCCACCTTTTCCATTTTTCTTCTTATAAAAATCTTGCAGATGTGCCTCACATTTGCCATCCTTCACATTGTCCTCTTCTACCTCCTCCTCTTCTTCATCTACCTCTTCATCATTGTCTTCATCTACCTCCTCCTCGTCCTCATCTACCTCCTCCTCGTCTTCATCTACCAACTCCTTTTTATCTACCTTTCTGCCATTGTAGTCATCTCCCTCTTCCTTGTTGTCCTCATCTTCCTCCTCATTAATGGCTTTATCTGCCTCTTCATCGTTGTCTTTATTAATCACTTCCTCGTGGTTTTCATCCCCCTTTTCCTCATCGTCCAACTCTTCCTCGTTTTCATCCACCTCTTCTTCACTGCTTTCATCTTTCTCTCTCACTACCTCGTTATCTTCATCTTTGTATTTATCTTTTTCCTTTGTTTCTTCATCCTCCTTATTGAATATTTTTTGCTTTTTTATGATTTCCTCCTCTTCCTCATCCACTTCCCCGTCCTCATCTTCTTTGTTATCGTCGCTTTTATACTCATCTTCCTCTTTCTTTTCATTGTTGTCTTCATTTTCACCCTTCTCATCTTCATCACCCTCCTCATCTTCATTGTACTCCTCATCTTCATCATCTTCCTCTTCATCCAAAAGCTTTTTCTCATCTTCTCTGCTCTTTTGAAGTTCTTTCTTTGCACCACGTTTGTAATCATTCTTCTCATCTTCCTCATCTTTATCCATTTCATAATGTTCATCTTCATCTTCATCACCTCCACAGTTTTCTTTTTGACGTTGTTCTTGGGATTCATCTCTGTCTTTTTCTTTCTCGCCCTCTTCATCATCTTCATTTTTGTCTTTGATTCTCCCTTCCTCTTCATTGTCATCTTCCTCCCTTTTGCTGTCATCCTTTCCTCCCTCATCTTCATCTCTCTCCTTGTCTTTGTCTGTGTCAGAGTCTTTGTCTTCCTCCTCCTCTTCCACATCTTCATCAAACTTGTCTTTTCCTCGTTTACCCTCTTCATCATCTTCATCTCTCATTTCTTTCATTTTGTGCACATCATCTGCCTCCCCTACATCTTTATCCTCCTCTTCATCCTCTGTAGTCTTTTGTTTTTCTTCATCTGTCTCTTGTTCTTCAGAGTCTTCATCTTCATCTGTTTCCTCTTTGTCATCCTCTTCATCGTCCTCACCTCTTTTCTCTTCATTTGATTTACCTTTGACCTTCGTCACTCCATCCTCACTTTTATCACATGTGTTGTCTTCCTCATTCTCTTTTTCTTCCTCTTGCTCCTCTTCAGACAAATATTCCTTCTCATTCTGTGCTTTAGTCTCTTTGTTCTTTTCTTCATTACCCTCTTGCTCTTCACCCTCTTCATCCTCATTTTCTTCCTCATTATCTTCCTCCTCTTCATCATCTCTGATCTTGTTTTTGTTCATCACTCTTCTGTTCTTGTTCACTTCTTCGTCTAGTTCCTTCTCATCATCTTCCTCCTCTTCATCATTGTGTTCCTCCACATTTTCATTCTCTTCCTCCTCTTTTTCGTTCTCTTCATCCTCCTCCTCCTCCTCTGCTTCTACTCCTTCATCCTTGTCTTCTCTTCCTACGTCCTCTTCATTGATTTTGTGAAAGCCTTTGCATTTTTCTTCATCCCTGTCCTCCATTCCTTCTTTAACACCTTCATCTCCACTGGGATCATCTTCTTCATCATCTACTTCTTCAATATTTTCCTTTTCTTCCTCCTCTTCCTCCTCCTCTGCATCTACGCCTTCATCCTCATCTTCTTTTTCATCAACAATTCCACAGTTTTCTTCATCTGTCTCCTTTTTGTTAAATTCTTTATCTTTTTCATTGACAGCTTCCTCTTCCTCGTCTTCCACTCCGTCATCCCCCTCCTCCTCACTGTCTGCCGTATCCTTCTCCACTCCTTCTGCTTCATCAGCACTGTTGTCTTCCTCCTCTTCCTCCTGCGGTAGTTGAGCCCACTCTTTAGGAGTCTTCCAAGCCTGGCTCCACTCCGTGCTGTCAATCACTTCCTCTTGCAGTTCTGCTGTGAGCTGGTGGTTTGCAGCCTCTCTTCTCCTCGTGAGCACGGCGCTGTGGCGATGGTGGGAGCTGATGGAGGCTTGGCACCACCTGCAGGCAAAGTCACACCTTTACTGCCAAACTGCAAGCAGGCTCATGACCTTTGACCCATGACATCGTCAGAACTTCATTGTTTCATCTTATTTTTTTTCTATTATGCTTTCTATAGATGTGTTGAAATAAAATACAAATGGGCTTTGAGTCTTTGTCACTATGATCAGTTAAAGACTAGTTTAGATTGATCTTAACTGGTCGGGGCTGCTTTAACACAGTCACAGGGAAAAACATGAACCTTTTTGTTTTTTTAGGCTAAAACTCATTCTGTTAAATTTCCACATTCACATTTAAAGTTTGAGATTACAATAAAGCTCTTGTTGAAAATTCTCTGTTTCAGCTGGCGGAGAGCTCGTCAGTTCATGTGGAGAAGCCCTCCCACATGCCAAAGTGCCCCCCGTGCACTGGGGGCATGAACCCACCTCATTTGCTGGCTGTAACTCCAGCAGGAGCTCCAGCTTTTCTGTCGCTCTTCATATTCGTCAGGAGGAGCCGCCGTCAGCTGCCAGGACCTGCCCCATCCCGGCGTGTGCACGTCGTTGATCGCCGTCGTGGCTTCAGTGTCGGTGCTGGAAGAGCTTGCAGTCTCATCGTCTGTGGGATCTTCTGTGACCGTTTTTCCTCTGTTCAGCTTCCACGAATCCACCAAAACTAAACGCTCATTCTGATGAAGGATCACAACAGACACTCTGCGTTAGTCCCACAAGGTGGCAGGAAAAAGAGAAGCGAAGAAAGAGAAAACTCCCACCTGCTCATTTTGCTGTTGGAGCTCCTCAAACTCTAAACTCTTGTTCCTGGAGTTTGGTTTATGGTAAACAGGCCAGACACAATCCCAATTCTTCTTCTCCTGTCTAAAAGGAAAGTTCATGATCTTCCAGGTACCAGCCCAAGGAGGTAGAGAATACTTTTCCACATTCGCTTTGTGAAGCAGCTGTCTTTCAAACACAGTGCCCCACTTAAAGTCCCTCTCCTCAGAAAGCTCCTCTTGTGCTGGACTCCTCACCTACAAACCAAAGTGAGAAGAAAATTCCGATTTCATCAATACTTACTTTTACCCCACATGTGCTCATGGCTGAGTCATTTTTATAGTGCTGACTTAAAGGGCCTATAGAATGAAAACCAACTTTTTGAGCTTTTTTCAGTGTGTTACAGTGTCCATTCTTCACTAAAAACAACCCCAAAGTGGTATTTTCATCCACTTGTGACATCACAAAGTGAAGAACCGCCCCTTCCAGGAAGAGTGTGTACTTCCTGCCCCGCCCCCAGGATAACCCCCCACCACCACCACCACCTTCTCCGTGGAGCTTGTGGTGATTGGCTAAATGCTTTCCTTTATATGAACAATATGATCGTCCATCTCTGCAAAAGTTCAGATGTTTGTTTGTTTTCGTGGGAGAAACTAAGACGCTGCTGAGGCCGACTCTGGGATGACGTCATGAAATGGGCGACACCCACATGGGGCAAAAGGCGGAGCCTCAGAAATCAAGTCATTTTACTTCCTGGTAGGAAAATGGTAGTTAGTGTGCCAAAGGTAATATATGATCAAATACATGGATATTGTTAACTCTAAAAGGCTTCTAACTGTTGTCACAGCGTTTCCTCAGTGGTCAGAAACTTTGATCTTCATTTTTATTCATGTCCTCCATCATGGGAAAAAAGACAATAACAATTTTCATCGGAGCGGATCTTTAATGAAGAAGGTTGTGCAATGCAAGAAAAATGCAGACATTGACACGATTTCAGCTTCATGGATGAAACTCCGGTTCCATGAGTGTAAATTGTGTGCGCACTGATCCAAATCTCTGCATGCATGTGCATTTATTAAAGACTGAAGCTGTTTGATCTCATCATTCTTCCACATATACGGTACTATTCATAAATTTGTCTGTGTTGGCCTAATTAAACTCCACACATTAGCAATAACGTGTTTTTAGCATTATTGATTATTATTTGTGATAATGTGCTTCATTTTTCAGCCAAATCTTCAGCTTGTGCCAAACTTACCAGTTTCCAGGACTGACTCCATTTCAAGACACATGTGGGTTCAGCATCTAGTGCGGCGTGCTGAGCTTTGTACTTCCTGTTGTTCAGCTGGATGCTTATGAACCCAGAGGTCACGGGTTTGGACTCTTTGGCTTTGAGGTAAAGGTACTTGGGAGGTTTCAGGCTCATCCAGGATTCTTTCCAGCACAACCGGAAAACATCCACCTCCACTTTGCGTTTTGGCCTGCGAAGTTTGGGAGAAGCCGACTTCCTGGGGGGAGGGGGGGCAGGAGGCGGAGGCTCAACTTTGAGTTTAGGAGGTGGAGGGACAACTTTAAATTTAACTTTGGGCTTCTGCTCAACCTCATCTGTTCTGCTTGTGACCTTTCTGAAGTCAGTTGTGTCACTTTTCATCTTATTTCCATTTTGGACAAGAGACCAGTGATTGGACCACTTGGAGAACAGACTGTGGATCGAAACAAAAACAAAGAAATATATTAAAAACAATTAAGAATTAAAAAACAAGACTTGCTCTGTCCAGCAGCTGAGCAAACAGATCAGAGCTGAAAGCTTCTTGTGTTGAACAGATTCTACTATTACAGTAGCGGGTTAGGAACCTTCTGACACCTGAGGTGTGTTTAAATTCAAATTCAAATTAATTTTATTTATATAGCACCTTTCATGACAAGAAAGACAGCTCAAGGTGCTGTACATAAATAATCCCTACCATGACAAAGGTGGATGAAGGTGGAAAGATTTCATGTAATCCATGGACACCAGTCAAGATCACAAATCATTGAAGAAAAAAGGTTCAGCGTCTGTCTAGTGGGTCTAGATGCCGGCGCAGTGATACAGAGCATTTAAGCTATGTGACCGGAACTACTTTTTTATGTGTGCTTTATCACTGTGATTATCACTTTTTAATGCACACCCAGCAGCCAATCGGAATCGAGAATTCACCAGGACCATGGTAAAAATTTGTATAAACCCCTTTTAGATTTGAGGCTAAACTTTATTTACAGCTACATGAATTATTTTTGGACACATTTCTTGTTGAACTGGATGGAAAATGGAAAAGAGAAGTGTGAAAAGTAGAGTGGGAACTAAGAAACAATAAAAAAAACACAAACACACAGGTATAGCTAAAGTCTGACATACTGTACCTCTGATTTTTGTTCTGATTGTAGACCGCCAAATTGAAGAGACTCAACCCAAGCGTTTTTGGTAAAGTGTGTGTGTTCAGTCTCTGTGAGTGTGTAACTTCATTGTGCGTTACATTACCAAAGTAGTTACTTCAGCTTAACTGGGGTCCCGTGACTTTAAAATATAACATGCCTGCCAAGTGAGAAAGGTGATTCTCACACTTTGACGGAGCTCTTCTCCTTCCATTCAGCCTCCTGCTTGCATTGTTCTGCGATGTTCTGTGTTCTCTTCTCCCACTTGTCTCTCAGAGCTCCATTGCTGAAGGTCCTCTTTTCCTCTTTGTTTGACAACATCTTTATCCCTAAAAACAAGACACAAGATAAAAACACATCATGGTCTTATAAAGGTCTACATTTTTGTCTTCGTCCCTCAGGCTCGTTGGTTGCCACTGAGTTCCTTATTAGTATCATAGAGGTTTGGTGGTAGAACCGTAAAGGAAGACTTTCAGTCCCTACTGACCTAATTCTCTAGAAATACTTCATGAATGCAGAATGTTTAGGAATTGCTTTTCTCAATATTTACGCTTTTTTACAAGAAATAGAGTTGAGAAGTGCAGCAGCTCTATGCCTGCGTGGCATTCATTTAATAATGAAAATCCTCAGTAGATCATCGTTTCCGGCTGAAATCCATATTTGTCAAGATTTTTGTCACTTGATTGCTAACATGATTCAAAAACTTACTTAAAAAAGTCATTGGTCCACAGCAGAGGTTCTAAATCAAGGTCCTGTGGGGCATTAATGGACACGAGGCCCCCCTGCTCAGGAACCATTTGATGGTTTAACCCCCCCCAAGCCAACCCCTTAATGCTGAGTGTCCACCAGGGGGGCATTGGGTCCCATTTTTAGAGTCTGGTTCTCAACCATAGATTTGAACTTGTGACGTTTGGTCTTAGGGAGAACCCTCCACTGAAAGGTCACTGAGTTGCTGAACAGTGGTGTTGATGGAAAAAAGATCTGACATATATTTTTGCTGAATCCATCTGTGTGGAGTGGGATGTGGTGCAGCGTGACACACAATACAAAAGCAGAGCCTGCATTCCTCGCTTGGGGGTTTCTCCACATTTAGCATGCGACCCAGATGCCTGTCATTAATGTCAGGTGGGTCGAGGACATTTTCAAGCTGCTCACAAACATCAAGATTTTCAATTCACCCGTCTTTCTCCAGCCACTTCAAACCAAAGACCACTCCTGTATAAGATATGAAGGATTTGAAACAATAATGATCAGAAAGAAACGTCAAACACAAGAAGGAGGTCATGTAAAAAAATGATACAGACCTATTGTTTCTGTGAGTCTGTGTGTTTGAAGACAGGAGTAAAAATACCGCACATGCACACGTAAAGGCCATGTCACACTGCCACAACGTACATTTTGCACCTATTGCACGGAAGAAAATTGGTCATAATTTTCACAGATGTATCACGCATGAACCACGCTAAAACCACGGAAGAAGTACTAATAAACCACACAAAGAACACGTAAATCAACGTTGAACTTGAACCGTATGATTATTGAGCGGTTTAAATGCAATTCATGAGTGATTCATGCATCAAACACGCAATTTTAACGTGATATGTGCGCCGTATACGTGATATAAAAGTTATACGTCAGTGGTTCATGCGTGAAAAGTCTGTTAGATAAACTTGAAACGATCGTCTGCATCTCTCAGAAATCACACACAATTGCATGAAATTTACATAATAATTACATATAAACTACGTATAAAACGCGTAAACTGCATAATTGTCAACCGACCAAAAATGTTGAACAGCTCAACAAAACCCTTTACAGACATCTGCACCTGCAAACAATCAGAGACAGACAGACACAAAGATCTGCAAAAACACAGAGGTCCCACTCTGATACAGAAACAAGATTCACAAACAAAATCACAGAACAAAAAAAAACAGATACGGCCACAGCCGCAACATCGACCGTTGACGCACGCAGGAGACATAAATTAATTATGTGTGTCATCCATCTATCATGAAAGGCCAAAATTGCATACATGGAAAATGCGCAAAATGTATGTCATGGCGGGGTGCAAAACTTTCATGCAGTATACCCAGGTTCCATTCCCAGGGCATGCAGTGGGCCTGAAATCCAGTGTGGGTCCTTGGGCAAGACCCTTTGCACTGCTGCATATCTGAGTCTCCCTGTGAAAATACACGGTTGTGTCACGAAGGGCATCCGGCGTGAAAAGAAACTGTCTGCCAAACCACCTGTGGCGTTATCCATAACGGGATAAGCCAAGACAGCAAAGGAAAAAAACCTGTTGACTTGTCTGCACAGAGACGTACTCATCTGACAGAACACAGCAAGCGTCCTGCTAAATTTAAACCCAGCTGGGCATCATGCATCAAGAAAAACAAACACAAATAAACTTTCTTGGGATGTTTGGAAAGAACTAGACGGACACGTTATCTGTGCTCCATCGCTGTGTTGAAATAAATGCGACACACATCGTGACCAGACGGTGACATAGTCTTTCTAAATTAAAGGAGAAGTTCTGGTTTTTGAAACCGGCACCAAGCCTTAAATGTGACGGATGTTGAGATGATTGTGGGACAGCTTAATCCCAGGCTGAGGAGGATCTGCTGTGGGCTTTCACACTGTCTCAGTGAGTGAATAGATCTGATTGTACTGAACGAGGAGAACTTAAACTTAGGAAATGACTTCAGGCCTTGTTGTGCGGGTCTCTCTCAGTGGAAGCTAATGAGAATGACACAGCAGAGCTCTCACTGTCTGGAGTAAAGATAGATCTAACTGAGGGGGTTAAAGCAGATGCAGTCTGAGGTCCAGGCAGGTTGCAGGGCTGATGCTGTCTGTCACTGTTTTCATGAAACATTTGGAAAAAGATATTAGTACTACATCAGTTAGATGATCAAAAAATATATCTATATTTGTGCGATCATCAGAGACATGGATGTTACGCTTTATTTCAACACTGATGACGAACCACGAGAGGTTTAGACGAACGTTACCGCCACTGTCACTGGATAGAGTCTGCACTATTGTTTAAAATCTGTTCATATGAGAGAGAACAGCACATGAGAAAAACAAGCCAAACTCATTCACACGACTTCTGAAAAACTCTGAGGTTTTTCCACATCTGGAAGCAGTTCGATTATGTGACTGGAAACGTGATTTATAAAAAGAACGATAATGACACATGCAAGGAAATTATTAAAACAGGTTTTGTTGGGACTTGGGGAAAAACATGTAAAATACACGGAATGGAAAAAAAATAAAACAAACTTTTAGATTGTCTGAATTTTCTTTACATTATCAAAAAGACAACGTCACCTGGATGAATGAGAACCTGCACCATGCAGCAGCGCAGAAAATCATCTGCCTTTTCTTTGATAACATTTTAAATTATTCATCTTCTTCTTACGGGGCTGCTGGAGCCTATCCTGGCCAATCCCGGGTGAAGGTAGGGGACATCCTGGACAGGTGGCCTGTCTGTCACATGACCACAATCACACACCCACACACACTCACATCTAGGGACGCAGTCCCCGGAGAAAATCCACGCATGCACGGAGAGAACATGCAAACTCCACACAGAAAGGTCCCCCATATATATTCTGGTTCAGGCCCCCCAGCCGGGACTTGAACCCCGGCTTCTTGCTGTGAGCGCTAACCACTGCTCCACCGTGCAGCCCATGACTTTAAATCAGTCGTCATTTTGTACAAAAGGGAGAGGTCTTCTATGTGTTAAGGCTACAGGTCATGATGGTCATGATGGTCATGCTGATGGTTATCAAACAAGGATTATCTGATCAGTGACGGGTCTTTGCAGTGCTGTTAACGCTGCACCAGCGACTTTTCCAAGAGTCATTCCTCACTCTGTGAAGAACATGTAAAGCTTGCTTCTCTTTGAGAAAAAAAGGTGTCAAACATGGAGCCAACGCCTGCAGCAGCCAGACATCCCCCTTAAGTTCAAAAACCATGAGGACACACACAACTCCATTCATCCAATACCGTTTTCTTATAAAACATGACACTGATTTTAATTACAAGAAAATGTGAATGAACATTTTTAAATATGAAACTGACCTAAATTTCAATAAACCCAGTTGACGTGACCACAGAAAAGCGCCTGGATGAATCTGTGTAAATGACCAAACCCACTGGGTTTGACTTACCAGGTGTCCTCCCGTTTCCTCAGTGGCTTTCCATCCACATTTCCTTCGGTAGGTTCAGCTGCTGTCCACCTTCAGGCTTCACTCTTCCTATCAAAACTCGCACACAGACCTTAGCTCGATCCTCGTGTTCTCACCCGAGCCTGAACCGCGTCTGCCCTGCAAATCTGCTGTGAGGGGGCCGGCTTCCCTCCTTTGCTATTTTTACATCATAACACATCCAGAGCAGTCGCTCTATATTTAGTGTTGGGGTGAGGCAATGGCACTCAGAGGGAGAGCAAAGGATTTGATGAAAACACAGTGAAATGAATCTTCATCCAACAGGTGCTACAGCAGAAACAAACAGAACAGCTGGAAGAAAGGCTGCAGCTTTTGGACACACTAACCCTTCATCTTTCTTAACAGCACTCCAAATTCCTAACGTAGGTCACTTTGTGGATAACAATCACTGAGAGAAGAGAAACTAAAGAACTGGACTCTGATGGAGCGGTAGACCAACTGTTGTGATCCTGCCATGTGTCTGACAGTCTGTCATGTTGTCACTCCTCCCCATCAGTTGCGTCTCATTTAAGGCTCCTGACTTCAAGTCCCACTCCAACCATCTATTGATCTATTGCAAAAGCAGCAGACCTGTCACAGTGAGGTGGCTCGAGAGCCGGTTGGACCCAGATGCAGAGGCAGGAGGCAAGGATCAGGGCTAGTGGGTTTTAATGCACAAAAAAAACAAACAAAAAGCGCTGCAGAGCAGGATGACAAAAACCAAACGAAAACTCACTGTGGCGTGGCGAGGGACAAGGAACGAGGAACAGGGCATGACATGGCATGAACACCAGAACAGGAATACTAATGGACCAACACAGGAGGAAGGCAGAGACAAGACTTAAATACAGACAGGGCAGACAAGACACAGGTGGACACGATCAGGGCTGATGGGGACCAAAGGAAGTAAAACTCAAGAAAACAGACAAGACAGGAGACTTTCAAAATAAAACAGGAAACAGAAACAAGACAGAACAAGGACCAAAAACAAGACAAGTTCAAATCATGACAAGACCTTTAGTATGATGATGCCATTCTCAGCCAAAAAAAAAACCTGTGTCCTTTTCCAGAACATAGTTTCTGCAGAGCAGCAGGAGTTCACGTGACCTCTGAGAAGTTCACCTCTGAGTTGTAGGTGGGACTCTTGGCGAGGAGCTTGCGTTAATTTCCCATAACCCCTCCTTTCCGTGCTCCTGTACCTCGTCTCTGCTCCTACACTTGTTTGTGGACCCCCCCCCCCCCCCCCCCCCCGTCTCGTCTGGCGCCCCCAGCCGTCCCCCCCACTCCATCTGGATGAAGCTCGTCTGCTGGACTATTTAAACATGTAGTTGTAGATTTAGATAAGCTAATTCTCTCTATGAGTTCTAGTACATGGCCTGTCCGTCCTGGGGGAGGATCCCTCCTTCATGTGGACACCCCTGAGGTTTCTGCTTTTTTACCTGAATCTGTTTTTTCAGGAGTTTTTCCTTACCGAGAAGGGGGGTCAAAGGGCAGAGATGCCCAGTTTAGTTTACACTGTTTATGACTTTGTGTTCTTTATGATTCCTGTTTATTACACAATTACCAGTTTGAAGCTCACTGAGACGACTATGGTTGTAATTATTGGGCTATAGAAATCAAATCAAATTGAATTGAACCCTGATTTCCCATGTGCCAGCCCTGCACTTGACTTAGTTTGAGTCACAAACGCTGATGATACAGGTGGATTCCGGCTGACTGCAGGCAAACGAGAGGGCAGATCTGTGCAGGGCACATAGGAGGCCTGTTCAAAATGTTAAGATGATAGACCACCCAGCGAGCACACATGTTCATGCACGTGTTTTTTCTACGGGCATGCAGCGGACGTCAGGTTGTGGTGATCACTGATGCAACGTATAAGGGGGAAGTAGGTGAGAAACAGGAACGTCTTATAGATTTTCTTTTTTTTTTCACCCCCCCTGGATCCTGCAGACTGTGCAGAAAGCCGGTTAGAGCTGTTTACGTGATGAGTGTGTGCTCGTCGTACATGCCTTTTCATTGCCTGACTGTTAGAAATGAAGAAATTTTAATAATGAAATTTGTATCAGGAATGAACTACGTTAAAACCACAGAAAATATACGAATAAACCATAAAAGAACACGGAGATCAATGTAGAACATGAACCGTGTGTGATCATTGTGCTGTTTCTATAAAGTCCATCAGAGATTCAGGCATCATATACTTAACTTGAGCGTGATATGAGCGCCGTGTTTGCGATATAAAAGTTATTCATTGGTGGTTCATGCGTGGAACGTCTATTAGACATCCAAGAAACGGCCGTGGAAAGACACAAATTTGCATATGCATCTCCCAAAAATAGCGCACACTTGCGTAAGATTGACATAATAATTGTGTATAGACTACATAAAATACGCATAAACTGCGTAATTCTTAACCGACCAAACATTTTGAACAGCTCAAAACTGAATTCACATAAAGAGCCGTCGGCCCAAACCCTCGACAGACAACCCAGACAGCGGCCAACCCCTGTACAGGTGCATGTGACGAATGCTTTAGGTCACACATCCAAGGCCATCATTGCATTCCTTGTCACCACGTCAAGCTTCTACCTGTTCTTGAAGTTTTGGCCATTCTCCTGGTCTGTGACCAAGTCTTCCTGTGTAAGCGTTGACTTATTTCTGCTCTGACACATCGCCGTCATGAGCACCTTTCACTTGGACCACAAAGACGAGAGTTTCTGTGCTGTCTCACCTTTTTGTCTCACAAAGGGCTCCCTGCTTATAAGAGCACTTTTTGACAACTCTTCTGCACAGACCATCTCCACTGTCCTGATCTCTGTCAGCCCACGGCTGGTGACAACTGTTTTGTCGACATTCATCTGTCATCTGTGTTCTAACTGGGATCCCATCACACCTGTCTGGCTCAAGTACCTGTTCACTGCCCAGCTGAGTCTTATTTAAGGTTCTAAACAACTCTTGACACATTCATACCAGTTATATTTCCAGCATAACAACATTTCTTACTCTTTTAGAAATTATCTGTAAGGTTCGAGTTCCATTAAAACAAATTTCAATTTTTCTTTGACAGTAGTGAAGATGGATTAGGACAAGTTTCCCAAGTGTGACTGGAAGAAGAATGAATGCTGAAAGGACGAGCTGAACAATATAAAGAACAGGGACTGAAAAGAGAAACGCTCTTCAGCAGGAAGGGTTGTTGGATTGTTGAAGGTTGGTGCTGATGACAGCCTGTGGGGATTTTCAAGAGCTGGATGCTGAGTTTGACTGCGGTGTTTACCCATCCCAGGCCTCACAGTGGGAATAGAAAGAATGGAACAGAATGGAATGGAATGGAATGGAAAGTGTGCTGATTGTTAGCGCTGGATGCTCATTTTAAAGAAGAAGGCAGACGGGAACAACAGAGGAACGAAGCTGATGGGTCACATAATGAAAGGTATGGAAAGAGTGACGGAAGCTAGTCTGAGGTCAAATCTGAACATTTGTGGAAACGAGTTGGCAAAAGATATGGGATGGGTTAGGTCTGTGGGGGGCGTCTGATGGTGAAGGGTGTACAGCCCTCTTCCTTTTTATTTCATCTCAGTATGTTCAGTCTGCTTACAACAATCGTGTTTTATATTTTAGGTTTATTATTAATAGTCCGGCATTGACTGGAGGTCAATCTGAAGAACATATAGAGTCGCTGATGAGGAGCAGGTGTGGCTCAGGCACTGGGGGAGAACACACCCACAGGATCACAACACTTAGCATGCTAATGCTAATGAAGTGATCCAGCAGCGCTCATAACAGAGATGTCTTTAGTTTTGCATTGTAGTCACTAAACAGATCCATGCTGATCTCCCCGCAGAGTGGAACCTGCCATCCCCCTAAGATATCTGGGATAAGCTGCAGTGAGTCCTCTCAGGAGGAGGGATGGACAGAGCACGTTACATTCTTTGGTGTTGTAATCCAAAGTCTTTCAGTGAGTCGTAGGGTCAATAGAAGCCTCCATATGACAGAGACTCGATATGTATATATATATAGAAGGAAATCCAACACTAGTGACGGGTTGTGGTATTTCTGTTTTTGATTCTCAGCAACATGAATGGGATGTATTACTTCTGTGTCTTTTGTTGATGTCATTTGGACAAACTCATTCTATTAATTTGAGGGAAATCTTGTTTGGACAAAGTATTTGAAGTTGTGAGGCATAGTGGTGAATTGTGCTTTTTTTTAAAGGTTTGTGGGATCAAATAAACTCCTCGTTTCCACAGATCACTCCAGTTTAGTGGGACTGTGGAACCAGAGCTGTACTGACACCACAGAGTGGCCGGGCCTGCTTTCCTCATTTCACTTTTCTGTTAGGTAACAGCAGCCTGAGAACCAGCTCTGCTGCAACGTGATCCTCAGATCAGCTGGACACTGATGTCAGAAAACTGCTGCGGGTCGGCAGGAGTGGCCAGTGTGTGGCGGGGGGGTCATGGCGTTCAGCCACATTCCAAAAACACCACTGGGTAATTGGTGAATCAAAATGAGGAAGTGAACAGGTTTTACAGGAGTGTGAATGTGTTTTTGGTCTGGCTCGTCTCAGTTGGCTCTCGGGCAGATGCTCCTGGGGACAGCTGAGCGTCTCGCTGGGGTGGACCGGGGAAACAAACACGATCCTGGCTGGAACCGAGTGAAGAGTGTAACAGCCAGAGCTGCCACCAGCTCAACAATGCACTGTTTGATTACAACAAGACTGACTTCATCTGTTTGAAGTAGCTGTGCAATAATAAGAGATCTTAGAAATGAAAATAATAAAGATTTAATGCAAAAATGTCCATGAATAGTCTTTTGGAGGTTACGCTCTGGGGAGATGACGTCTTTCTCCTGGTGGGATAAACTCAGACCACAGATGGATAAACCCCGGACTCTAAAAGCTAATAGTGGTTAAAGCCAGTCTACGACAGAGTACTGGTCCTGGTGGAGAATGGGCCGGAGGAGGGCCGGCTAAACCGTCTAGAACAGGGGAGCTCAGAACGTCAACCGGTAGGTCGCAAAGGATGTGTGTGTAGACCGTGGGCCGTCAAAACCAAATGAGCAAAAAAAACTGCCGTCAGTGAACAATCATCCTTTCCGTGAAGTATGTCACTGCATTGACATCCAGAACAGCCAATTGAACATCCTCTGATAAATACATCACTGTATCTGCGTGTTTAACTACACGGAGCACCACGTGTGTGACTGACCGGCACATTCTGCCTGCCATTGGTGAGCATCTGCCGGCCCGCAGGAGCCTTTATTTAGGCCTGGGTGCCTCTTTGATTGGAAACAAGACCATGTGTCAGCCGTCCCACCACCGCGGGCAGCAGGGTCGTCCAGAAGCCCACCCTGCTTGAGCCCCGCCCTACCAAGGGCTATGCGGTGGACACTCTGTCACCACCACCACACAGAACCCTGCTTACCTGGAAGTGAGGAAGATCTTCCTCATTGAAATTGCGTCAAATCTTCACAACATAAAGAAAAAAGATGGATGCTACCCTGTCATTGAAAAGAAAGTTTAAAATTGGAGATGAAATTCTGCATCCAGGTTGTTGGTGTAAATCTGTTTCTTGAAACTGAGAAAAAATAGAAACATTGTTGGTCCCTGTCAAGATAAGGTTTAATCCACTGATTGGATATTTTTAAGAGTTCTTAATGAGTATATTTGAATTGATATAACACTTAATGCTTCACAAATGTAAATTAAAAATTATTCAACATTACCAACAAATATTCATGAATTAAATTAATATCTTTGTATTGCTGTTTGATTAAAAACAGCAAGTTTATATTGATTTTTTTTATTTAATGTAAGAAACTGTTGAAAAATAAATGAAGAGCAAAGAAACTTTCAATTTAAAGAAACAACAGTTTTCAGCTAAATAACCTCCAACTGTTTAGGACAAAATTTTGTCTCGTGTTTAGTTTTAATGTATTTAAAGAACAGCTGGTTCCCCATGCAGCACGTTTTTGCTCTGCTTAAGTCAGATGTGGGTGATTGTCAAAGAGAATCAGCTGAGCGGCATCCAGGGAGAGTGCGCTGGGGCAGCTGGGAGATGTAGTGTGTTAACAATCCAGGGATGACTCCCGCCCGTGACGAGTCAGGGGGGCCAGAGCTCTGACTCCTAATGCACAGCTTATATTTGTATTTGATTAGATTTCAAGTATTGGAAAATAATAGAATACTGCAATAAAATTAGGAAAAAAATGTATCAAACTCATTTCAAACATTAATTATTACTTTGTTATTACTTTTGATTTTTTGATTTGAAATGGTTTATTTCAAGCAATCAAATAGAAATAATACACAACAGCAATATAATCATCAGTCATACATTCATACGGTAACTAATCAAACTTAGGATAATTAGACATATTAATAAATATTGCTTGAAAGGGAGTGGGAGGAAGCGAACTTATATAATCCCACCCCGTTATACTGTAACCATTTTATTACATGATTTATCAATTCCGGTTCCCAGTTTTTATCAGACAGAATTAAGAATCATAAAGTATCAATAAAGCACATGACAAAGATGAATTACTTAATTATTATGTAAAAAGAAATATTTCAGAAATCAACATTGCAAATTCAAATCAGTTATATAAAATATATGCAGATTATGTTATTTATAAATGTCATTCATATGATTAAAACATAATACTATATCAGTAAAATACACAACACTGTTTCAGGGATTTTCATAGCAAAATTTCATCAAGTATCAAAAGTTAAAAACGTGCAAAATTATGCTACATTAGGAAAGATTTTTGAATCAATTTATCAAATTTTTTTTGGAGCAAGTGAAGTAATATCATTAAAAGTCAATCAATTTAACCATTTTCACTAATTGATTAATCGTTTGTTTCACAATTTTTTTGTATTTTTTTTATGTTTTTTTTTAATATATAATAAAGTAATGCTGTAAGGGAAAATAAAAAAGGGTCTATAATCTGTCGGTTGTCCAAGGTTGGCATTTCTTCTTCTGCTGATCAACAGCCGTTCTTCTGGGTTTAAACAGAGTTTATAGTTCTCTTTGATGTTCTGTCTGCAGACATTAGATTCAGGTCCATATCCTTCTTCAGCTGATATCAGCGACGGTGAAAGTTGAGGTCAAGTCCTTCATGGTGTTCACAACCAGAACCTTGGACCGGACTTTGATTAGAAAATAAATAAAAATTAATGAAGCTGTTAGAAGATGATGCCATCTTCTTGACAGAGTAATTACTCATTATCATAAATAGACATTTCTGCTGTGATGCATAAAATAAACAGACATGTCCCATCAGATTCAGTAAATAAAATGATTCTCCAGTAAAGTTAAGTAAAGTTTGATTTGTTGCCTGAAAGGGAGTGGGAAGAACTCGTATAATCCCACCACATTGAGTTATTTCTTGTTATGTACATATATATTCTTTAGTTTGTTGCCATAATCTAGTTTTTGTCAGATTAAATGCAGATTATTTATCAATAAACAAAATGGAGTGATTATTGATTATCCTCATCAAACGACTTCTTATCATTTCAGAAAACATTGATATTTATTCCACATACTAGTTATGTTTTGCACATTCATCATGTTAATGCAGTAGTCACGGCTACACGCTGCTGATCAAGTAAAAAAATTAGAAATAAAACATCAACAGCTTATCAATTATCATCAGAAAGCATGATCCCATAAAGTTAAGTTCACATATATTTGAAACTTATAAGAACATCCAATTATCTTTAGGTCCTCCCATCTCCATAGTTTCTTTATACCTTTTCTGAAATATTTGAACATTGTTTGAGTTCATCACTTAAGCCGTTCCAACGTTTAGTGCCCCACACCGACACACAGAAACTTTTCTTTGTGGTTCTTATTTATTGTTGAAGTCCCTGCATCAGTTTGCAGCCTCCCTCATTTTCTGTTTTTGGATATTGAATGGTAACGTTTTCCCGCTTTCTCTGCATAGAAGGTGCACGGTGTGAAAAACAACAAGGTCATGAAGTTTTAAAAGTCTGGATTGATGAAATAAAGTGTCTGGTGAAGATAACTGACTTGATGTGTCATTTTGACAGCTCGTTTTGAAGTAAAAAAGAGGATGTAGTGATGTAGAGATGACAGACTTTTCTTGCAGAACCATGTTTGCAAAATTAAATATAAAGTTTCTATGAAATGTATTAAAACACAAATAAACTGAAACACTCACTATTCTTGATGGTGTTTTCTTTTCTCACCTGATTTTTACGGTGGCCCAGAAGGGTCACAACACAGTAACTCACAACAATTTTCTTCTATTTAAAATTATTTTTCAACCTTTGGATTATCCAGTCTGTTACATGTTTGTAGTTTGTTCACCTGCTAGTAAAAATGTATCTATATAAAATACAGACTTCAGTTGACTTTGTGATCTAGTGATAAGACTGGGGTTTAACAAAATGAGGCAAAGTTTGGCGTTTGTCATTAGTCTCTGGGGACTAGAACATTAATTTCCTTATGCTGTTAACCAAAAATGTTATTTTGTGACAGAAAAAAATTTATTTATATCTTCAGGGTCAACAAGTAGAATCAGGGAGAAAACTAAAAGAGGAAAAAATGTAAAGGTCACAAAAGATTCCAGATTTCTTAATGAAGAAGCAGAGAACAGGGGTCACCAACGTCCCACGCCGAGTACCACTAAAAGCGCCGCAAGGCATGCTCTAAAAATGTCAAAGATGAAATTCCATATAAGGAAATGATAAAACGCAGATGCTTTTATTTACAGCGTAACTGTAAATAGTTTGTGTTATGTCACAAAATGTCAATATTGTTAAATGCTACATAAACTCTGTTGAATCTGACTGACAAGCTGTGTTTAAACTGAACTTTTGGGTTCCTTCAATGCCAGTGGATAATCTTAAGAGTATCCTGTCGTGGTTGAAACCTCATCACAGTGAGGGTAAAAGGCTTTTTTAGCATTTCATACGTTTTTATAAAACAAAGAGGGTTTGCTGTGGCTTGTTTTGAGTTTCCTTTGGATGTTGAAACCACTTGTAGTTTGGGAAGCACCAAAGTTTAGGATTTGAATACGTTTTGGGTCATTTACATGTGCCCCCCTTTCCCCCAACCTCTGCTCATATCTAATCCCCCAAAAAATTCTAGACACGCTGATGGCTGTCAAGTCTAAAGATTTGCCTGAAGGCTGCCTTTAAGACGTTATACTCAGTGCTCACTGACATGTTGGGGCTTGTGCCGGAGATACTGGTCCTACAGGGTGGAGGACTGGTTACAGGTCCATCAGGAGTTTCCACACATTATGCTGGACACCTATGAGGGCAGAAAACCGTCCTGCAACAGCAAAAACAAAAAGCTCTAGAGGGCAGCAGAGAAGGAGGAAAAAGAGCCCTCCCCAGATAGTTTCAGCTCAGATCTACACTCAGTGGCCACTTTCTTAGGTCCACCTTACTAGTACCGGGTTGGACCCCTTTTACCTTCAGAACCACCTTAATCCTTGGTGGCAAAGATCCAATAAGGAAACATTCCTCAGACTTTGGTCCATGTTGACATGACAGCATCATAGTTGCTGCACATTTGTCTGCTGAACATCCATGATGCTGATCTCCCGTTCCACCACATCCCAAAGGTTCTCTATTGGGTTCTGGTGACTGTGGAGCCGTTTGAGTCCAGAGAACTCATGTTCATGTTCTAGAAACCAGTCTGAGATGATAAGGAATCATCTTATCCTGCTGGAAGTAGCATCAGAAGATGCTCCACTGTGGTCAGAAAGGGATGGACATGGTCAGCAGCAATACTCAGGTAGGCTGTGGGGTTGTGTTGGAAAATATAATCTGTCGCTTTGAGATTACTTTCCTTGTTGCATGTTCAATAAAGTCGAGAAGGAGAAAACCACGGGATTCGGCCGGATTAAGTTTAACACATTTATTTCCCTAACAATATTTCTAAAAACAGAGTAAAACAAAATATAACATATCCGGATTCCCAAAGTTTCAGAGCTTGCACAGCGCCAAATTACAAACGTCTTAACGTGTCAGCCTGTTGGGAACAAAGGAAAGTTCCTCCGTCCAGCTGTTTTAACATCTCGGTTTCAGCCCCCTCATCGTAATACAGCATGGCGTCCAGACTCCTTCTCTGGACGCTCGGATTGGCTGGCAGGGAGCCTGCCTACCTCCGTTAGTCCATATTTGGAATTACAGCATTTGGTCCTGGCTTCCTGCTTCAAACGTCCAGGGGGGTTATTTCAAAGACGGACCACTGTCCGACCACCAACGGTGTCCCCATGGGGGTCCAGCACAGCCGCCGGATCCTTCTCCGCAGGCAGTCAGTCCCAACCGTTTGTCCTTCTCATGCGAGTTGGCACCTCCAGGATTTCCCATGATTAGAATTGAATCCTGGAGATAATTTAATTCTGGTCCATGTCAGATCTACAGTTAAGGCTTCCAGATGGTCTTAGAAGATCAAAGACTGTTTTCTCCTGGAGGGGGATGAGTCTGCAGCTGTAGCATCAAAACCTCTTTACATATGCAATTATCAGGAAGTCCCTTTCAATTGAAATGACTGAAACACATACACAAAGTAAACCTGAAAGAAAACCTTCAAAGAAATAAAGATAAGATAAAAACCTAGGAGAAATAAGAACCACAAAAAATAAATTCCTTCAGTTGGAACCATGCTCAACTGGTACTAAGATAAAATCCCCCACACCATGACACCATCATGTCGTTGATGTTAAATTCTGCCCCTTCTATACGACTGTGGCAGCAGAAATGGAGACTCATCAGACCAGACAAAGTTTGTCCATCTTCTAGGGTCCAGTTTTGGTGAGTCTGTGTGAATTGTAAACCCTAGAGATGGTTGTGGGTGAAAATCCCAGCCCGTCTGGAACCAACAACCACGTTCAAAGTCACTTCAATCACCTTTCTTCCTCATTCTGATGCTGGTTTGACCTGCAGCAGATCCATGGACCATGTCAACATAAATGTCATGTGATTGGCTGGTAAGAAATTTGCATTAAAGAGCAGTTGGACAGGTGTGCCTAATAAAGTGGCCAGTGAGCGTAGAACACACTAAACTATCTAATGTCCACATAATCAGCTAACACACGGTTGTACAAAATAATACATATTATAATATAGATTTCTGCAAATGTTTACACCCAAATGTTATTGTCTTTATCATCAAGTATAATGTGAGCACATGAATGCACAGAAATGTCTTAGGTGAGTTCAAACTACAACAAATGTAACTTTCAACCAGTCCCAGTATGTGTTTTAAATGTGGGACGTCTTGACTTAAAGTAGAATTCCTACAGTTTATGCTCTCATTTCAAAACTTTCAGTGCTAAAAGAAATGCATCATCAAGCTTTCAGCTACATTAACTGAGTATTATATTTTATTTTATTCTATGTTCATATGTTTGCTGTTATGTGTGTACATGCATGTGCTGGTACTACAACTGAGTTTCCCCACAGGAATTTATAAAGTAGATCTTGTTCTTTTTTTCTTTCTCTTTTTTTTAACTTGTTCTGTCCAACAACTGAGCAAACAGGTGAGCGCTGAAGGCCTTTTGTGTTGGACAGGTTTTACTATTGCAAAAAGAGGTTATGAATCTTCGGATAGCCAGGGTGTACATTTGTATGAACCCCTTTCTGGTTTTCTTTTGTTTGCTTATTATTTTTTATTTATTTGTTTCTCATTCAAAGAGTTTTCTTTATTTTCATGACTATGAAAATTGTAGATTCACACCGAAGGCATCAAAACTATGAATTAACACATGTGGAATTATATACATAACCAAAAAATGTGAAACAACTGAAAATATGTCATATTGTAGATTCTTCATAGTAGCCACCTTTTGCTTTGATTCCTGCTTTGCACACTCTTGGTATTCTCTGGATGAGCTTCCAGAGGTGGTCACCTGAAATGTTTTTCACTTCACAGGTGTGTCCTGTCAGAGAAGGTGTGTCCAAACTCTTGGTCTGTACTGTATATGCACATTCTTTTTATTAAAGGGGAGGGAGAGGGGGAAAGTGTGTTTGTGTATGTGTGTGTGTGGGGGGGTAGAAGAAAAAGAAATATAGAGGGAGGGGGAGAAAGGGAGGGGATACAAGTGCCGAGTTGCTAATTTGAATAGTTTCTTATTTTAAGCTGTGAAACATTTATGCTAGATGTGCATAAACGGCAAATATTACATCCAAACGTGAAATTCTGACACTAAGATGAGCGGAAGACATCTGTCCATTAATTCACTGTTAGGAGGAGGGATGAATCACACAGGGAGCAGTGTGCCAGTGTGCACGTGAGGGTGGAGCTACATGCACGCTGCCAAAGTGAACCATGTGATTATAAAAGGAAACCAGATCCTCCCCAGCCAGACCAGGAGAGAGGGGGAGACCTCCAGACCAGGAGAGAGGGGGAGACCTCCAGACCAGGAGAGAGGGGGAGACCTCCAGACCAGGAGAGAGGGGGAGACCTCCAGACCGGGAGAGAGGGGGAGACCTCCAGACCGGGAGAGAGGGGGAGACCTCCAGACCAGGAGAGAGGGGGAGACCTCCAGACCAGGAGAGAGGGGGAGACCTCCAGACCGGGAGAGAGGGGGAGACCTCCAGACCAGGAGAGAGGGGGAGACCTCCAGACCAGGAGAGAGGGGGAGACCTCCAGACCAGGAGAGAGGGGGAGACCTCCAGACCAGGAGCGCCCCCAGCGACAGGATCCACGCAGCCTGATCGGGGGGGGGGTCTCAAAGACTCATTTTCCAAAGTGAAGTATAAGACCAAACAGCAACACTGAACTGAGCTGCAAACGCTGCTGGACTGAATCCTGCTTGGATTTTTCACTGATCCGGATGTGGAGCTATTCACAGGAGTGGGTTAAGTGCTGCTTCCTGACTGTGCCATGACAGCTGAGGCTACAGAAAAACAAAGTACTCCAGTATCAGACACTGTTTCTGGCACTTTTAGTTACTCAGTTACTACATCTGAAGTTATATTGATTTACATTGTGGCTTGGGTTCTGAATTCAATTGCTGTCATTTTGTAAGCATGAAAAAGGCAAAAACACAACGAAGGCTTTAGTTTTTTGTTCCTTTTTTTTCTTTGTCTTTTTTATTCAAAATATATTGAATAGCATCTAAGACAACACTCGTTTTTATCCTTTTCTCTTAAGATTCTCATTTTCTAAATGACCATTTAAATGTCAACACTTGCCTTCTTCAGTCTTGTCATGCTTTTCCCTCGTCTTACTCTGTAAATTCTAGTTGACGTCTCTTCACATTTCTTCAGTCAGATACAACCTTCAAAAACGACATTCTTAGCTTTAACATGAAAAAGAAGAAAATAGAAGCAAACTTGGAAGCATGTCAGAGCATCTCAGCTAAAAGAACTGGTTCGACCGTCGTTGTTTGACATTTCAGAGGATTGAACCGGGTCCAAAAAAATCTAATAAGGTGGAATGAGGAGCTTCCAAGACTCATTCCAGCCGGAGAGTGACTTGAAGGACACCTGCTTTTTCAGAGTGTCAGGCTGGACCAGGAACCTCCAGGATTCAACCCAATCTTTAAAGAACGTGTCCTCCGTTACGGCCCCTGGCTTCTTGGCCGAAGCAAGTCCCTTCTTGGGACGTGGCTGAGTTTTGCCCAACAAGTGGCATCCTGCCCATTTCCTGTCTGACTGTTTCTGCTTTTCAAAGTCAGAATACAGACTCTTCTTTGTTTTGATCTTTTTTTGGAAAATCACTTTCGGGTCCGTGGACTCTCTAGACTTACTTTTCAAACCCTTGCGGTGTGCGTTCTGCAGGAAACTGTGGGAGTTTGCCCAGCTGTGAACATTGGCAGTGCTGCTGCTTGAGTTGGATTTGGTGTCGGTGAGATTCTTCTTTTCTCTTAACCACATGACTGAGTAGTGGGCAGGATTAGAACAGGAGTCCAGCCAGGGCCTTTCCAGGCTTGGCATAGGGTTGGCAACCCTGAACGAATGTCCCCACCTAGATCCATCCAACAGATCTCGTTGCTGCTGACCACCACTACTGGATCCATTAAAACTTGGTTGACTATTGAGAAGTGGCCTCGCGCTCCATGAGGAGCTCCAATCTGTCTCAGGGTAACGTTGCCTAAACATCTTGTCATCAAAAGAGTGGCTCATTTTAACTTGGGCATTCTCTGAGGACATCAGGTTCTTCAGGGGCTGGATTTCCCCGGATCCATTCACCCACTTGTCTTTGGACTCCTGTTCAGCCATGTGTTGGGTATGGAAGATGGAGCACTTCCAGGCCTCCCTCCACTGTGTCAGTGATGGTTTGTCGTGATGGTACTGACTTTCTGACACCCTCCAGGCGTCCTGCCAGTCACACGTGGAAACCGGACGTCTTTCATGGTCACATGACCTCTCTAGATTGTTGGAAGAAACATGTTGTGTCCCTTTGGGGACTTTTTCCTTGGTTTGTCCAGCTTCCGATCGATACTGATGTCTGGAAAACTTCCAAGATTCTTTCCAAATCTGTTCCGTTGCTGGTCCATTCTTTGGGAAATCCTCAGGTGCAAACTCATTTGGGGGCCTCTGCATATTTCTACGGATTGGTGGAGCAGTGGACCATCCCTCCTGCCACAGGTCTGGCTGTTGATTCAGCTGCTGACAAGTATACTTCCATGATGATTTCCACTCAGAGGCATTAGGCTTTGTGGCCCCTTGCTTCTCAGACTCTGTAAGAGGCTTCAGAGGATCTGATCTCAGCCTTCTCCTCTCCTCTCTCATTCTATGTTTTATTGTTTTCCAACAGTCTTTCCAGTCTGAGGAAGGCAGAGTCTTTTGGAGCTGAGCCAGAAGAAGCAGTTTGGACTTTATCGTTTCCCTTTTTGTCTGATATATCACTTCATGTTGTAGTTGCTGTGGTTCAATGTTTTCCACTGAACTAAGCCCCATTTGGTTCTTCTCCACAATTAGTTTAGCAGAAACAGCGTCTTTCTCTGGTTGCACGGCCTTCAGGATTTTATCTATGTCTTCACAAGGTTTGGAGTTGTTTTTTATCACTTGCCAGGAGTTGTTCCACTGACTCTGCCCTTGAAATTCATTATGAAGAAGCGTCAGATCTTTGTAGTGATGTCTGGAAGTCCCATGGTTAGTTGTTAGCGCATGGGGCTCTCTCTGCTCACCATGATTATGTAAATCATCAGCATTAGCATTGCCAGATGGTCTGAAGACTGGCTGAGCTATTCTCCATGATTTGGTCCACTCTGGACTGTGAGGTGCTTTGAAACTGTTGCCTTCATGGTGGTTGACAAGCCTCCAACTTTCTTTCCATTCTGAGCTTATTTCTTTATCATTGTCCTGCCTGCCTGACTGTCTCAATGAATTCTCGCTTTGAGGAGTTGCATGATCCCGCTGATCTTCAGCTTTGATGGACTGCCATGAATCAATCCACTCTGATGAAGACAGAGCTTCATTCTGATGTTGGGTTTCTATCAACATGGTGAAGAATCCTTGTTTGGGGGAAGTCTTGTCATTTTTTGAAGATTCCCTCTTAATTTTGTCTGATAGATTCCAAGAACTTTGCCAGTCTTCTATGGGAAGACTCACATCTACATACTTTGAATCTGTATTTTTGTGGTCGGATTTTCTCCACATATGGAAGCCTTGTGGGTCAGCCAATTTTGGTTCATCTGACCAAGGCTTGTCTGCTTCAGAACAGGGCTGATGGGTAACAAACATCCATGACTGGCCCCAGTCTAACTCGGCAGTGGAACCACTTTCTGCTGATGACAAGGACTTGTTGTATTTCCATGCTTTCCCCCAGACCAGAGTAGAAGGCTGCGTATGGTCGATGCTCATGAGTAACTGTAACTTTGAGAAATTCTTGCTTTGCCCCTTCTTGTCCTTGTAACCTGGGGTTGAAGTGGAGGAGCCTCTGCCCTGCATCCCTGTTCTCCCAAGCATCCCTGAACCTGCAGCCCGGGGAGCAACACGAGGAGCCATGGACTGCTTGCTCTTCCACACATCCCCATCTGCCTGATCTTCAGATGGCTTAGCTTTCCTCTCAGCTCTTTTGTATCCTGTCTTTTTGGCTGTCATGCGATTAGCCCAGTCCTGGTTAATACTGTTGGAACAGAAAAAACGTGTTCATTTGACTTGAGAGCAAAATGCATGTTAATTCACATGTGTTCAGAACTATGATTGACACTGACTCCATAATTCCTTAGGAACTCCTTTCCTTCATCTGTTTTCAAAGGGTTCTCTTTCTTTTTTATTGGTGATCTAGACTAAACACGGTTTAAACATTTGAAAAACCTATCAAAGCATTCTCTATTTACTTTTGGTCAAATACATGAGATTCGTGACTATTCTTCTTCTTCAGATTTCCTCTCAGTGTTTAATGTGGGTAATAAAAACAGTTTGTCTGACTGTGTTTCACTACAGCTCCCCCTGAATCTGCTCAGCTGCTCATGCTGCCAAAGAGGTCAGGACATGAAATCCATTCTTTGCACATGTACTTCCAGTTTGAAATCTGGTGCTAGGCTTAACTTCTGACCTTTTAATGTACTGACAGATCCTATTTCAGGCACTGTACACCTTAATCTCTCCCTCATGGGTTTTGAATTTAACTCGGAAGACGTGTGGCTAGAAATATTCCAATTCAGCAGTAGAAATACCTGTAGCTAAATAAAATTAGCAGCCCAAGAGTGGCTGTCAGTCCTCTTTAGTTTCTGTTCATAGCTGGTAAAGTAACTGTATATCTGAAGACTTGTAACCATGAAGCAGAGGGTTAAACTGTTCTTGATCTTATGGTCTTCAGTGTCAAATGTGTTGATACACAATCATTTTTTGTTTAGAAAAATCCACATTCGCATTCATAGCAAGCATCCTGAAGTAGATTGTTCTACATTACACAGTGAATTGATCAGAAGAGCAAAGGTAGCAACAAGTTCAACAGTGATCAAACCAAGAACACAACAGTTTTAAAGAACTTGTTCAATTAAAATTCTGTTGACTTTGTTTTTTTTTTTTTTCGCTTTAAGCAAATGAGAATCGAAACCACTAAAAATGTTGAAAAAAATAATCATACTGGATTAGATTTATCTGCTTTTCCAGACACTCAAGGCGCTTCCAATGTGTCCATTATTCACTCATACTTGGCGATGGTAGCGGCGTGGTTGCCAGTTCGCGCCTACAGTCGCTCTGACCATCACTGGGACATTCATACGCATTTAGGCGTCAGTGGAGACACACTGGAGGCAGGGAGGCTGAAGTGTCTTGCCCAAGGACACAACGACAGTCGACTGGGTGGAGCGGAGATTGAACTGCCAACCCTTCGTTCACTGGACGGCCCGCTCATCCACCTGAGCCACTGCCGCCCTCAAAGTCCCAGCCCTGTCAGCTGTCACACACCTGGGTGTGACATGCTATCCTCCGTGTTTGATCCATCCCCTGGGGAAGCGGTGAGGGCGGAAAGTGTTCAACTTCATACACAGGTGTTTATTCGTGTCTTGAAATTCTTTTTGGGGAAATGAAGCAGCTCCACTTTAGTGAATTCATCTGGTTTGATATTTAAACTCCTAGTTTTTGAAAATCTATTTTACAAATGAAACTTCTTAGCGAAATGTTTTACGTTTGTCTTCAATTTTCATCACAACTCAGTCACTAAAACAATCAACTGGCATGTTACACTTGTGGAGAAAACATTATTAGCCTTTTTTCTTTTACAAGTACTGATTGGATTAAACGAGGCTCTGATTTGGACTCTTTAATATTGCATTTGATGTAGCCTGTCATTGCAGAGACAGATTTAATATCATGTTTGACCTCCCATGAAATTCAATCAGAAGATTAATTCAAGAATCTATCAAAGATCTCATAAACAGCCTTGTTTTACAGCGGTCCTCTTCTTTAAACGGGTTCTGCAGACAGGCAGCATTCAGGAAGACGTGAACGGCGTTGGTTCTTACGTGGCCAAAGCACTTTTGTTCAGTCGTTCCTGCTCCAAATCCAACTTCTGATTGTAGTCCCGCAGCCTGATCTCCCAGACGTTCTTCATGATGGAGGCCTCACAGCCGACCGCCTCGGGGTTCTTCTCACTGCTCATCTTTGAACGTCCTGCAGGCAGACAAAAACAGGTTTGAGGAGTTAACATCTGTTAGCAGACAATCAGGGTCATGCTCAGAATCCTGCAGACAGAGCCACGTACCTCGGTGATAATCTGAGGGATCTGCAGGAGCGCTCTGCTGACAGCTCTGCTAATATAGACTGTCATCCGGAGGGTCGTAAAACCCCGTTAGGGGGTTGATGGGACGTCCAACCTAAAAATACACTAACATACACACGGGATGTGGCTCCTCTCTTTCAAAATGACCATCAACTGTTGAAGCCGAAGAATGAAAGTGTGTTTTGATTGGATGATTACTGTCTTTGTGGTTAGCCTCACAGGTAAAAAAAAATCCTGTCTGTGCATTTGTGAGCTGTCATTGATCATCCTTCCATCACTGAAGGGTTGATTGGAGACTTTAACTCATCCCACATTGTCCCCCCAACTCCCTGCAGAGTCAGTACAACCCAGCGAGAACAAGGATTTTGATCCAATCATGGCAGCACAATAAAACAAAGCGATCAACTCAAAGAGAGGAGAATAATGTATTCATGACATGCTTGGATTTTGACATTTTTTCAATCTTATGGTCGTATTTTTCTTATTAGTACCAGTTTGGCTTCTGGCTTAGAACAAAAAACATTTGTTTTCCATCTATATTGGTGTTTGTAGCTTTGAAAAGAATTTTCTTACATACTTGCAAATATTCAAGTATAAAGTAAAAATGTGTAAAAACATATTTTCTATGTTTCTACTTTACTATAATGATATAATAATATCTGTCATATGTTGTTTGATAGTGCTGAACCTCAGTACTCCTTAGCAGACTCACCACCAGACTAACAAGTCCGTACCTGAACCAACTAGGAAATGTTTCGTGTTAAAATGTTGGACTGAAAATAACTTATTGTTACATTTAACTCCAGCAGGAGGAGAAAAAAACAGCAAAGAAGAGGCTTAAGTCATCCACCGCTCCACCTTTAAAGTTAGAGGAAGTTCTGAGGTTTCTTCAAAACAGTTGAACTCTGTAAATGTGTCCTTCATCTCACTTGAATAAAAACAAGTGCCATAAAAACTATCCATAAAAAAACCCTCTTTCCACGAAGGACCTCTGGCTCATCTCCTCCTTCACCAAGGGGGGGCAAGAGATCTATTTTCAGCAAAGCAATGGAAATTAAAACCCCACAACACCTTTGAAGGCATACAGACTTGTTCAATTCTCAGTTAGGCAGGAAAACCTTTTTGTTAAACATTTTTCTTTACAAGTGGGAGGGGCTTGTTTTAATGTCTGACTGCCAATCACGCACAGACTCTTGTTTGTCTTCATAAAGTCTATTGTGCAGCTGCAAAACCCCTAAATTGTCTATATTAATACGATGTTGAGATTTTAAGATTTAATTTTACATAAAACTGGGAAACTTTGACAAAATAAAGTTGAAATCAAGTCCCACTACACCTAGGTGTGCAAAATTTGTTCTCCACATTTGACCCCTCCCCTGGGGGAGCAGTGAGCTGCAGACATGGCCACACTTGGGAACCATTTGGTGGATTAACCCCCCAATCCAACCCCTTAATGCTGAGGGTGAAGCAGGGAGGCATCAGTCCCATTTTTAAAGTCTTAGATATGACTCAGCCTGGATTTGAACACGTGACCTTCCAGTCATGTGTTCATTTTTTTCAAGGCCACTGAGCTGTAAATAATACAGTTACAGACTCATTTGGCCAATAAAAGACTGTCAGTGTTGGACATCCTGCTGTTGGTGAATCAAATCAAATACATTTCAAATAACTTACTTTAGTAAACATGAAGGTGTTTGCATTTGACAAATGCAAACACCTTGCATGCTGAGCATCGGTGAGACACATCAGATGATTGTAGGATACATGTCATCAGTTTACCTGTGAACTGCAGACACTCACAGCAATGAAGCAGTTCTGCTACTTCCTCAGAGTTTCATAATTTGCAGAGGGATGTCAGAACCCCAAACTGAGGCTTCTTCAGTCAGAGACATGACCTCCATGACCTCTTTCCCACTAAAATGGAGAAGAGGCAGCAGCTTCTACACATCATCATGGATCTTGCACATAAGGTTTGATTGTGTGGCCGTTGCTCTTTTCTCTGTGCAACTCAACCACAGCACCCAAAAGATCTGAGTCACTACAAGCCATTGCCTCACCAATCGTGACACACACAACACACCCAAACAGCAGCACTTCCAAACTCGGAACCGTCTGCATTCATCCTGCAGCCTCACAAGGTTTTCTGCAGCCGTTCACACTGAACTCCAGTGGGGAAAAGTGCATCCATGAGGGGAAATGCCATTGATCCGACTGAGAGCTGAGGAAGTTCACTTCCCTTAAATCTAGGCTGAAAGACAAAAGACATCTAAAAAAATGTCCGATGACTGACGCAGACTGCAGTATTTAAACAAACACGATTTCCACAAAGGATTGGAAAATAAGAAATGAGAGAATTTCTCTCGAAGAAAGACTTCTCACAAAGTCACGCAGAGATGATAATGTGATCTGGTAATAAAACGTCTTACTGTTCCTTCAGAGTTTACATTCGCGTGTTTTGCTTGTGTGATGGAAAAAGAGTGATTTTTATTCAGATTAAGCAGAAATGGTAAACATGTGTCACATGTTTATGAAAAGTGGATATAGTTCTTCAACTGGAACCAAATCATGCTGGAAGAAACTGATGCTGCTTGGTCAAAGCCTTTCACACTTTGGTGGAATGTGAATGTTTTTCAGCTTGTTTGCCAGTCTGCCCTTGAAAACAGATGTTAACGATGCACTCCAAGGAAAACTGTGTTTCTGGTGTTTTCAACTGCTTTTTTCTTATGATGGAAGACATAAAGAAATTTCAGCTTAAATTTGTACTATTTCTTTATTTAAATTGTGGGAGTCAGGAGCAGAGAAAAAAATGCCGTTGGAAGAGGCTTGTAGCCGTGACGAAGTACCACCAATGGGAGGTTACAGGCTCCATGCTCCGCCCCTTTCTAGTGCATCTACGAATAGATCCATGTCCATCTTAGTTTTCCTGGTCTGAGCTGGTTTCTGGATCTTAACTGGACGGCTGGGGGCTATTCCAGAAAGCAGGTTATGCTAGTTATCACAGTAAGTTTGAGGCTAAGGAAGTGGATAACCTCAGCTTTCGGTTCCAGAAACAGAGGTATGTTTCAGGGTAGGTCAGGTTGCCATAGCAACTCATGCTCTGAACATAACCTGGTCTGGAGCAGGTTTAGTTGAAGGTTAGTTAGTTTACAGAGAGGTGAAGCAGCAAGGCGTGTCCATTTGAAGATGATTTAGTGGATGAAGAAGCTCAGATAATACATTTTCCACCATGAGAGGGTGATAAGACCACATATGGATGTTGGAAAGATAAACTTTATACTTTGATCTAACTTAATTATTTGCTTCAGTTAAGATAAATCTTTTTTTTAGTTAAGTTAGCTTAAAAATAACACGTAGTTATCAGACATTTATTTTACTTTCATTCAAATTAATTCAATGAAGTAGGTGTAACTTTGGTGCTGCTGTTAGATCGGCACCGCAAGGAATTGTGGGATACCATTCCCTTTGCCTGTCTGGATTTGGGTTTAAGTGTGGGTTTTTGACCAAATGTGTTTAGCCGTTTTACTGTGTTTTGTCAAGTTATTTGTCCTGTCATGTTTAATTCTTTCTGCACCATGAGTGAGAGGGAGGAAGAGGATGAAGAGTTTATATAGCACCACTAGTCCAATGTTTGTAATGTCTGAGAAATGGTAAATGAAATTAAATCAAATGATGGGAATTCATTTTGTTGATGAATGAGTACCGGTATATCTGCAGGCTCAAACTTAGACATAAGAGAGTTCAAGAAGTACAATAATATATATATATAAAAGAGATAGAAACTTTTGGGTTTACTTTGTCTGTTCTTTTTCTCCAAGCAGAAACTCTTTCTTTTGCTGATGATGCAGCCGTGTTACTTTTTTGATCTTCATACGCCGTCATTAAAATCTTAGACTCCGTCTCACTAAAGTATAGCACTCTCTTTTTTTCTCCACGCGTTTCCATGGTGACTCCGGAGATCGGCGATCCATTGAGAATGTCTTTATGTACCTGCTGTGCACGTGCATTAACCCAGGGTTACCAAGTGGAGCATAATTAGGCCAACTCATATCCGGTCTTTTGGAACCAACATACTCAGAGTAAGCAAGTTCAGGCGGATTTCAGCCAGAGTTCAGGGTTAAAGTCAGGCTAGTTTAAACATGCTTCCTGGAATACCCCCCTGGATAGATCGGATATTGCTGCTGTTTTTGTTGCACCACTAATGTGATGATGGAGGTGTGAGGGGCTGTAAGCTGGAGGGAGAGAGTGTAAATAAAGGGAAGATATGGGGCAAGATAACTGCCAAAAAGAAACATATGCTGGTAGACTGAGTTGAACACACTTTGAATAAAAAAAAAGAAAAACATTTGTCGTAAGGGGCTGTAAGCTTTCTGGAAAGAGTGTAAATGAAAGCATCATAGGAAAAAACTGGAGGCTTACTTCCTCATCAACAGTCCCGCCCACATCTCAGAGGTGAATTTCTAATGAACTCCTGCCGCTCTGCAGGAACCATGTCCTAGAAAACAACACAGGGTTTTTGATTTGGATTAAAAACTGCATCATCATGATTTAAAGAACACTGGGAATGCTTTGAGAGAAGATCCAAAGAGGATTGGAGTGAGTCTTTCAGTGATTGTTTCTCATCTCTTCATTTAGAGCCTGGACTGTGTGAAAAGTTCGGTGCTCCTCATCTGAAACCTCTTTACAAGTCAGGGTTTGATGTCTGGACCACTGACTATATATAAGAACTGGAATGAGTAAGTGTGACGTCACCCATAGAAGATAGCTAACTTCTGGCCCCAGTAAAAATGAAGTAAATTCAGTGACCGTGGTTGTGTCCAAATTCCTTCCCTACATAGCGCGTTTGCCATGCTGTAGAGCTGTCCAAATCTACAATTCCAAAATCCAGGGCCACAGAAGTTTCCCAGAAGTCTCTGCGAAAAATCAGTGTGCATCGATGCTCACTAGGTTGGCGAATATAGACCACAATGCATTGCGTCAGAACATTTTTTGCCAATACACTGTCTTTTTTCATAAACCATCAAAGTTTTTGTCTTCAGAAGACAGTGGATTCATGAATAATCACTGCAAAACGCTCGTATCAATTAGATTTTAACTTTGTGAAATTGATGACGTCATATCCGGCGTTTAAAAAGAAAGTAGTGAGCCCGGTGCTTTTAAAATCCAGGGCTCTACATAGTTTTTTAGTAGTTAGGGTGGGAATTTAGACATGGCCTAAGTGTGTGTTTTGGGGTGCTTAAAACTCCATCTTGAATTGGAGAGTATAGCAGGAAGTGGATCTCTCAGAACCATTTACTTCCCTTTTTACGTCTGCTATCCTGCTTTCTTCGTCCACCTGTCCGTCACTCCCTGTGCAGGTGGAGGCGTGAAGGTCACAAGCTCCACCCTCCTGGGATTTCCTGACATCCTCAGAATGGAAACATCTGCTCCCTGCTGTTAGTTTTGGCAGTCCAGTGTTCTGCTTGACGTCACAGCAAGTTGAACCTCTGAGCTTTTGCCTTTTTACGGAGGGTCAAGTTTATAATTCAGGTAAAGGAGAAGGAGAAAAACGTTGAAAACTGAAATGGAGCCAAATCTCACTCCAACCTTTCTGAACACACTTGGAGAGGAGCCATAAATCTGTCTGAACTTGGCTCATCAGCACAAACGTTCAGTTCTTTTTTCTGTGTTGGATTTCATTAATAAAGTTTGGATTTGTTTGAATTCTTTTGCAGGTTGGCACTTAAGTCACAGTGTGGTATCAACCCATGATTGTCCAATCGTCGTTTGTATGAAATGTGAAGACATGTTGTCAGTTCACATGCAGTGTTTGAATGAGAGACCTGCTGTAGGATCACAGGAATCCATTCTCAGGGATCTATTGCTTCCCAAACTCTTTCTGGGAACATGAATCAGACACGGCCTGGACGTTCAGCTTGAGGAACCAAAAACCCTCAAAGGGTTTGAACTGTGTGTGCAAATATCAGTTTTACTGAGCTGGGACTGATTTACAACTCAGACATTTAAGCGAGGAACAAGAGCGCAGTTTGAGGTGCTGCTGACAAAAATAGAATTGTACAAGCTGTCCCCCCCACACCCCCACACACTAGCTGTCGACGTCTAAATCAGGATTTTTCTAAAAAAAAAAAACATCAAAATGCTTTTGCAGAATAAGTTAAAGAACAAAATTAGGATTGAGCTCAGCAAAATAAACTTTAGGTTACCACCACCACCACCGATCACTGAGATTTCTGCCTGGACGATAGAAATGTTCTACCTCTCAGACATGGACCTGGACCTGGTCTTTCCAACGAGACCTTCCCGTGGCACAGCCTCACCCAACAGCTAAACTTTACAGAGAATATCTCCCCCGTTTGAGGAGAGTTTTCTCTGCCACATCCGATGGATCCGAAGATTTGCCCCTTGGCTGCTTTTACAGTGGGGAGTTTGTCATTTGTCAGGTATTGAATAAGCTGGACCCACAAGCAGACAGGGAATAGGTCAGAAAAAGTGCAGCTTATTGAATGTAGACGTGTGGATGGCTGATCCGGTGAAGAGGCAACTGGCAGATGGGCAGTAGATTCAGAGAGGTTTGTTGATGTGGCGATGAATCCAGAAGGATTTGATTGAAGAGTTGATTTGGTTTGTCAAGAGGTGACTTGGCTTCAGCAGCGATCGGTGAATTCTTCCATAGAGAAGCAGATGAGCCGACAAAGGCTGGAGGGCGTGATGGACTGACAAAGGCTGTCTGGTTAGATGCAGAACAGGTGCGTGAGACCCGATCCTCAGGCAGGTGTGCGAGGGCCACCCCGACACCTGACAGTCTTTATTTGATGACTGCAGTTGATTTCTTCCTGTCTGAACTCCCCGGTCCAGATCTGGATTTGCTGGCTGCACTGTGGAAACAAACAGCGATCTTTGCACCACACAGCCAAAGACCACAAGCTGGACCCTTGACCACTGCCATCCCACAGAGTGGACTTCAGCTCTGTACACACAACATCTGCATTTCCTGTTTTGAGATCTGCAGCTCTTCATGGGAAAAAATGAAGAAAAAACATTTCTTATTGTCCAAAAAATCTGTCTATGCCTCAACTTTTAATGGCCCTTAGCTTCACAAGTAAACATCTTGACTACTTTTTGCTTTGTACATAAATGTGAGTCATTTAAAAAGAAAATAAAAAGAAGTCATTTTCTTTACAAAGTACCAATTCACCTGGCTCAAGCTGCCACTCAAACATCACAACAAGCTAAGTAAATTACAGTTTATACAACCCAAATCACTCTAGATTGTGGTTTTCAATAAAACACTCTTTTTTTTTTTTTTAGATCAGGCATGTCCAAAGTCCGACCCGTGAGCCAGATACCTACTCAAATGCTGAGTTGGACCAGAATAGTTCTAGGTTCAGAGGAGCAGTTGAAAAGACTAAATTAAAAAAATAACCACAGACCACAATTATGATTTTTTAACTTTTAACTTATTTATAAATGGATGGGAATTAACAAAAACACTTTCAAATAATTCCAGAACATGAACATTTAAACCTGATAACCCAAATAAAATTTGTGTAGAAAGAAAATTGGTTAACCCCGGGGTTGGTCAAATTTTACCTTGCAAGGTTTTCAGAAAATTACTCTTTAGTTCAATTTTAAACCCAATATACCAGGTTGGTTCACAAAAAATAATGCAATAATTGGTTCACAAAAAAATAATGCAATAAAAATATATAAAATTCTCTTAATCAAAACAATATCTAAAAAAAAAGAAATACTAGTCTGTTCCGTCCTTGGGCAGTTCGTTCAGATCCAGGTGATTGGGCACCTGTGGAATTAAGGTAGTCACTCTCCTACCACGATTGAATGCAGTGTTCAATTTCTCCTTTGAGGCAATCAGAGTTCCAGGGCTCTTTTAAGGTTGCTTCTGTTCAGACTCCAGTTGGGTGGCTCGCCATCACCATACTTCCGTCATTTGCTGCGGTGTGTGGGAACTGGGCACTCGCGACGGTGGTGAATTCACAACATGAAAAAACCTGACCTGTCATAAGTGCAATACAAAATAAAATGTATATAAATAAATATAAACATAAAATTCAGTCACAGCACTTAAATGTAGGTCACGCCAACACTTCACATTGTGAAATGCGGCTAGTTCACACGAGGGTTAGCTTGCTAACGGCACCTCGTGGCTCATTAACACAGTTCAGTTTCTCAAGATAAAAAGAAAACTCAAAATAATGTCATTTTGACTACAATCATCTTACAAATAAAAAACGGTACCAAAATAAGTCACAATTTTATAATGAAGAAAATGAAAAGAAAATAATCGATTATATAATAATCATTTGACTCACCAAGTCCTTTGTAAATGTCCAACTACAGCGCCATCTACAGGATAAAAAAAAAAACATCTCAATAGTTCTACTAACCTGGGTTACAAACGTCCAAATTTCCTTTTTTTTTTTTTTCTTTTAACTTGTCCTGTCCAACAGCTAGGCAGACAGATGAGAGCTGAGGGCCTCTTGTGTTGGACATATTTTACTTTAACAAGAGGAGTTATTAATCTTCAGACAAACCAAAGGTATGACTGAATAAACCCCTTTTGTAATTGAGGCCAAACTTTATTAATTTCAATCATGTTTGAAAATCTTTGGTGTTGGACCGGACGGAAAAGGAAAGAAGGGAAGAAGAGAGAGGAATGTTAGAGAGGGGGGGTGATAGTGAGAGGGGGGGGTAAGACCATGAAGCAGCATAGAGCAGACAGGTTTACTGGTTGTTTATCATTACGGTAAGGTTCAAATGTAGTACAAAAAGGGCGGGGCCTGTCCACACACACACTCAAATGTTATCAACACACCTGCTAGCTGCAAAAATGTCCACATGTCAACATGTACACAAAACAGATAGTGTTCACAAACGCATACCTATGCCTTTAAACCAACTAGTATGAAATATTTCATTCATCCAATCATGCAAACTATTAGTGCAAAGGTGAGCTAACACCTGTGTTCAGGTGAGTGTTTATGTTCTTCTAAAATGGATGGTGGAATGTGAAAAGAAGGAGGAGCGCCCAGCCAGCCCCACACCCAGACCCCCGCCGCAGCAGCAGCGGCAGCCGGAATCCCCCCAACGCCACACGGGAACCGGCAGGGAACAACTGCCCCCCGGGCGACCAAGACCGCCACCCAGGCCAGGGCCAGCAGGACTGCCGCGAGGCCCCCAGAGCCAGAGAGCAGGGAGGCACGGAGGGAAAGAGAGCGCCGCCCCAGCCCAACCAGGAAAGCAGCCCCCCCGCCGCGCCGGAAGAGCCCAACGCAGGGCCCCACCGGAGAAGGACGCCCACAGCCCCAGACGAGCACCCCACCACCACCCAGGAGTTCCGGGCATCCCCCCGCCCCGACCCCAGGTACGAGCCAGGACCCCCCAAGGGAGACCCGCTCTGCACTCCAGGCAGCCACCCACCCGGCCCACGGTTGGTCCAGGGAGGAGCAAGGCAGGGGCCCGCCGCCCCCGCCCAGGAAGTCAAACAAACGTCCAAATTTCCACCGGCCTTCAAGCTCCATTCATCCATTTTCTTAACATGCCATTCCTTTTCAGGGTCGTGGGGTTGCTGGAGCCTGTCCTTGCTACTGTTGGATCCACCTTGGACAGGTCGCCAGTTCGTGTCAGAGCACACGCCCGCAGGCTCATTTCATAAAATCAATGCAATGCGGCGCCTAGCATTTTCTAAATTAAAACGTGTTGATTGTGGTTGGCTGAATCACAATTGAAGCCGTTGTAAACCTGTGGCAACACAGTCGGCTGACCCTTCTGTGACGCTTTCTAGCTCATTTCTAAATTGTAGATGGAGAAAGAAAAGTTGACAGTGAAGCCCACCTCTTCCAGGACAAGTGGAAATTGGCATATTTATTCAGTGAAATACGAAACAGCTGTCTGCCTGAAATGCCAAGAAAATGTGGCTGTTTTCATGAAGTTCAGTATCAAGAGGAACGTCCACACAAGACAAGCTAACCTGGGCTGAACACGGCAAAAATGACACTCATTTTGATACAAATGTATTTAAAGTCATGTTTTCTATGAGAAGGAAATAAATGTTTGCCATTGCAATAAAGTACTCATTAAGTAGTTCATTTGCATTTGATGTTATTGAAATAGTTCCAAGTATATCAGGCTGAAGGGTTGGCCCTCAAACTTTTTCACCTCACCAACAGAAAGTTGATTTAGATGGATATCTGAGGATCTTCTTCTTACACTTTTGGTGTAACCCATCAGGGGTTGCCACAGTGAAACAACCCCTCTTTTGAGGGTTAACTTGGCAATGTTTTATGCCGGATGCCCTTCTTTATCTGGACTTGGGACCGGCACAGAAGCAGAGAAGGGAATATGGAGCAGCCCAGATTTGAACCCTGGTTTCACAGACAGAAGGTGCTGCAAACCAGCACGAGCTAAACCAGCTCCAGATGGATATCTGAGGATACTGTTGTTAAAAATCAATCACCCTGATGCTCTGTGAAGATACGAAAGGTTTGAACCACCGACTCAAAACTGGTGAGTGTGGATCAAAGCCGGTTTCAGACTCCTGAAGGCTCCTGAAGGTGAATCAGTGAATTGATAGTCTTTTTCCTTGTTTGGCCACATCTCACTGATAGTCTTGGTACCATTTTGTACCTAACTTTGATAGCATGTGTAGAAAACATGAAGACATGCAGAACCGTCACTTTAGCTCTAAAAAAATATAAAATCATTGTAAAAAAAACAAGTTGTTAAAAAAAGAAATTATTCTAGATTTTTTTAAAACTCAGTTAGAAATCTGTATTTTTAATTCTCATAGATTCTATGAGAATCTTTTTATAATCCAAAGATTTTAAAAAGTACAAATGTTGATTTTGAGTGAACAGACTGACACGACATCCTTCCCTCCTACACTCAAAGATTGTGTATTCAGACAGAATGCTCACTAAACTCTGCATTATTATTAGCACGATTTTGCAAATAATATATTGTTCAACACTTGAAACACAATTAAATCAAGACAAATTAATTAGAGTAGAAATAATTAGAGCTGAAACAATAAAATGCTTGTTCCATGCTGGTGAATCCCAACAGTTAATTCTCAGGTTTTGTTGTTCGTTAACTTTCTCTAAACCAAATAATCTCAAATGTTGATTCTGTTTTTATCATTTTAGACAGAACAGAACAAAGATAAGTACTCAATAGATAAGCCAATATTTATAGACTGGATGGTGGGGTAGTGGTTAGCACTCTTGTCTTACAGTGAAAAGGTTCAAATCCCAGCTGGACCTTTCTGCATAGCGTGTTCTTCTTGTCCATGTGTGGGTTTTCTCCTGGGACTCCTCCCACAGACCCAAATCTAGACAGTTTTTGGGTCAACTGGTAGCTGTAAATTGCCCCTATAGGTGTGAGTGTGTCTGGCCCTGCAATGGACCACCAAACTCTTCAGGGTGTACCCTGCCTTTGCCCAGGAGTAGCTGGGATAGGCTCCAGCAACCCTGTGACCCAGAAAGAGATTGGAAATAGATGAATGGATGCAAATTTGCAATAAGAAAATGACCAAGAAAAGCAATTAAACCTTACTTCAAACCATTATTGGTATTTTAGTCACAGAAAAAAGTATCAGAGTAAGATATTAGTTTAACAGCCATCGTTAGACCCAGGCTGCCATGTTGAGTACCTCCATGGTATTTTGTTGTTAAAAATATTTAACAGTTCAACCTTTTCTTTTGAGCTTCTATGCTTGATGTGAAACATCTCAAATAAAGAGATTTATTGTGAAAAGAACAAACACATATTTTGGGGTATTGAGGCAAATTGAAGCACAACTGCAAGTATTGCCCAGCTTGAACAATTTGGGTTTGCTCCTCAATGAGGAACTGACCTGAAAGAACAGAACTTGCAGCCCCTGTGAGAAAGCTCACCTGCACTCCTCTTAGTATTTTGAAATGTGGCCCTGGTTGTGGTTGTCTATGAAAAAGGTCAAGTGTTTCCTGTAGGTCTTCAGCAGGTTTACACTGTAGCTGCTATTTTGGTCCTTTCTTCCCAAGAGCTGTGATGTTTTGGGGTAACAAGGACCTTCAACTTCCTTAACAGAGTTTCTGTTGGATTGAGGTCCAAAGACTGACTTGACCACCTCAGAACCTTCAAATTCTTTTTGCGTAACCACTCCCTTGTTGCTCAGGCAATGTGTCATGGAATCATTGTCCCGCTGGATTCAAAGATTCAAGATTCAAAGGGTTTATTATCATATGCACAGTAAAGAAACGGGTTTCCCTGCACAATGAAATTCTTTCTTTGCTGTCTGCTCCGAATGCCCAAAGTATAGAGGAAACAAAACAATTCACTCACATCATACACACAGAAACACAAGATGTCGAGTGGCAGTTGTAAAAGTGCAAATGTGCAAAAGTGACAATGACAGTAGCAGCAATTAGGATAAGCAAAGGTGCAGTTTGTTTTTTCCAGACTCCAGTCAGCTGTTAAGGAGTCTGATGGCAGAGGGAAAGAAAGAGTTTTTGAGTCTGGTGGTCCTGCACTTCACACTCCTGTACCTCCGTCCTGAGGGGAGGAGAGTGAACAGTCCTCGTTGCGGGTGGGTGGGGTCCTTGATGATGGAGGCAGCTCTCCTGCAGACCCTGCGTTTGTAGATGCTCTGCAGCGAGGGAAGAGGAGTCCTGGTGATCTTGGACGCAGTCTTCACCGCTCTCTGCAGGCGTTTGCGGTCCGCAGCGGTAGAGCTGCCGTACCACACTGTGATGCAGCTGGTCAGGATGGACTCAACCATGCAGCTGTAGAAGTTGCTGAGGATCTTCGGGGACATGCCGAACCTCCTCAGCCTCCTCAGAAAGTACAGCCGCTGATGAGCTTTCTTCACCAGCTGTGATGTGTTTAGTGTCCAGGTGACGTCCTGGCTGAGGTGGACCCCCAGATATCTGAAGCTGCTCACCCTCTCCACTTCCAGACCTCGGATAAGAAGCGGCTGATGAGGGTTCCTCCTCTCCTTCCTCATGTCCACTATCATCTCCTTTGTCTTGTCGGTGTTGAGGGTTAGGTTGTTGTCCCCACACCATGTTACCAGACTGGCCCCTCCCTACTGTAGGCTGCTTCGTCCCCGCCAGTGATGCGTCCTATCACAGCGGTGTCGTCGGCGAACTTCAGGATGATGTTGTCCTTGTGAGAGGCCCCACAGTCGTGGGTGAACAGGGTGTAGAGGATGGGGCTGAGAACACAGCCCTGGGGTGTGCCAATGTTAGAGATGATGCTGGCTGAAGTCCTGTTCACTATTCTGACAGACTGAGGCCTGCCAGTCAGAAAGTCCAGGAGCCAGTCACAGATGATGGGATGTATTCCAAGGGAGAACAGTTTGTGGGTGAGCTTGTGGGGAACAACTGTGTTGAATGCAGAACTGTAGTCAATAAAGAGCATCCTGATGTAGGAGTCTTTATTCTCCAGGTGTGAGAGGGAGGTGTGCAGTGCTGCAGCGATGGCGTCTGAGGTGGACCTGTTGGGCCGGTATGCGTACTGCAGGGGGGGGTCTAGTGTGTCTGGAATGCTGCTCTGGATGTGGGTCAGCATCACCCTCTCAAAGCACTTCATAATGATCGGAGTGAGTGCCACTGGCCTGTAGTCATTCAGGCAGGTGGGAGGGCTCTTCTTGGGGAGGGGAACAATGGTTGTGGTCTTGAAGCAGGAGGGGACCACTCTTTGGCTGAGGGACAGGTTGAATATGGAGGTGAGAATGTCTGTCAGCTCGTTAGCACATGCTCTGAGAGCTCGTCCAGGAATGTTGTCCGGACCGGTTGCCTTGCGGGTGTTGATCCTCCTCAGGGCTTTGTTTACCTGGGCTGATGAGACGACTGGTGGGGGTGAGGGGGGTGTAATGGTCCAAGAGTATAACGGTCCCTCCGTGTGGGGGGTGGACGTCTCAAAGCGCGTGTAGAATGCATTGAGCTCGTCGGGCAGGCTGTCTGCAGCACTGATGGTGCTGGTGCTGCTTCTGTAGTCCGTGATGTGCTGTAGGCCCCTCCACATGCGGCCAGAGTCAGCAGTAGAATAGAAGCCATCCAGCTTCTCTCTGTACTGCCTCTTTGCTGCTGTGATGGCCTTTCTCAGGCCGTACTTCGCAGCTTTGTACTCGGACTCATTGCCAGATGTAAATGCAGTGGAGCGAGCACGCAGCATGTGGAGGATCCTCTGCCTTCTATGCTCGATGCTGAGGAGACATTTTTGACAAGATTTGTGTCCAAAGCCTCACTAACCATGGCCCCAGTCATTCCTTTCTTAACCCTTGTGCTATCTTAGATGACCCCCCTTACATTGACGTGTTCCCCCTACCATGACAAAGGTGGATAGAGGTGGAAAGATTTCATGTAATCCATGGACACCAGTGAAGATCACAAATCATTGAAGAAAAAAGGTTCAGAGCACTGTCTAGTGGGTCTAGATGACCCGACTCCCAATGTTAAAGTTCCCTAGGATAGCACAAGGGTTACACAAAGATTAGTTGTCCTGTCCCCTCTGCAGAAAAACAACCCCAAAGATTAGATTAGATTAGATTAGATTTGTTTATTTATCCCACGAATGGGAAATTTCCTTGTCACAGTAGCATGGAGTTTGGCGCAAGTATGTACAGACAGTAATGACAAGTTAGACAGACACACATTTGAAAAAATATATACAAAAGTAAGAGTGTTCTGATAAATAAACAGGGAAAGAGATGTGCAGGTATATACAGGTCATCTGTATATACAGTTTTGTACAGTGAATAAAAAACAAAAACTATAAAACTATTTACTTAGGCTGGTGTTGAACAGCCTGATAGAGCTGGGATGAAGGACCTGCGATAGCGTTCCTTCTTGCATGGTGGGTGCAGCAGTCTGCCACTGAAGGAGCTGCTGAGGTCTGAAACAGTCTGGTGCAGTGGGTGAGAGGGGTTGTCCATGATTGATGTCAGCTTGGCTAACATCCTCCTCTCACCCACCTCCTCGATGGAGTCCAGGGAGCAGTCCAGGACAGAGCCGGCCCGTCTGACCAGCTTGTTCAGTCTCTTCCTGTCTCTCTCCGAGCTTCCGCTGCTCCAGCAGACCACTGCATAAAAGATGGCTGAAGCCACCACAGAGTCATAAAAAGTTCTTAGCAGTGTCCTGCACACCCCAAAGGACCTCAGTCGTCTGAGCAGGTGGAGACGACTTTGGCCCTTCTTGTACAGGGCATTTGTGTCGTGTGTCCAGACCAGTTTATTGTTTAGGTGAACACCCAGGTACTTGTAGTCCTCCACTACCTCGATGTCCAAGCCCTGGATGTTCACCGGTGCAGTCAGCTGTGGTTTCCTGCTGAAGTCGATCACCACCTCCTTCGTCTTGCTGGCGTTGATGTGCAGGTGCTTCAGAGCATACCAGTCCACGAAGTTGGTGATGACCTCCAGGTACTCCAGATCGTTTCCCTGAGATATCCACCCGACAATGGCTGTATCATCAGAGAACTTCTGGAGGTGGCAGCTGTCAGTGTTGTGTGTGAAGTCCGATGTATACAGGGTGAAGAGGAAAGGAGAGAGCACAGTACCCTGTGGTACCCCAGTGCTGCAGACTACCACATCAGACACACAGTCATGAAGCCTCACATACTGCGGCCTGTTGGAGAGGTAGTCGATGGTCCATGCAGCCAGGCTACTGTTGACTCCAGCTCCCTCCAGCTTCCCCCTGAGCAGTGATGGTTTGGATGGTGATGATGTTTCCACCCCCGTGGTTAACAGAGGGAATTGCGTTCATGGGATCCGGCATTCTTGGCAGTGTGGCCATGAAGTCCCACCAGGCTCTGAGGCCTACAGCCAGATCTTTGGGAAATGGTTCATTCATTTCCTGAGACCTCAAATGAACACTGGGGACCTCTGCTGGTCTGAATGTAGAACCAATGTGTGTTGGAATAAAGGCAAAGCTCTATTGTATTTACAAAATAAAAGCATGTTATAACAGCATGGACTCTGCTGCGCTGGGACAAGGTGCTGACATTTATATGTTATTTATCTAACAGTCGCTATTGAACTTAACAAATACAGAAACAACTGCTCTAAAACATCATACATGATCCTTTTAATTTTCATTTACTTATAAAAGTTATGTTGAGGAAATAAATACAAAAGACAGAAAAGGTACAAAGGAGATGACTGTTACTCCCAAGTAAACAAATAACCGCACATTTCACACGCTCTGTGTATTTTATAGTATTGATGGAATATTTTTGACACAATTATTTTGTGACCCTAATGAAGTTTGGAAATGTTTTCCTTAACTTTGCCTTAAAGACTGCTGTATTAATTTTCACATTCTTTGTTTTTGTTTTTCTTTAGAACACAGGTGACATACAGCAAAAAACAAAGAACAAGAAACTGTACATCAATTGTTCAAAGTAAATGCTGGGGGGGGGGGGTACAAACACAAAATAAAGTTATATTAAATTATAAAGCTGAGCAAAATGACACATTTTCATTGCTTTTTTGTTTGTACTGAGGGAAATGGAGTGTGAGTCAAATCTAATTTGGGCTGATAAATCAACATAATTAGGAGCTTTGTTTATAAATTTAGCTTTGTGAATATAACACTTGGTTCATAGAATCAGGAGATTTATTAAATAAAATTGAGACAAAAATGTATTATCATAATTAACGAAACCAAATAAGATGGTTTACCATGTTAAAGTAAAATCTGTATAAATTTTAGTTTTTATCAGGTTCATCATATTTGTTCAATGTACTTACAAGTCCAAAAAATATGCATCAAAACAGAAAGAACCGTTTTTAGTAATATCCTTTTTTAGCCTTTGCAAATGCTGATTTGTTGGATAAAACCTATAAATGATCTTGAATGAAATCTCTTTCACTTTGTTGTTTATAAGATGTTTGTTTGGCAGAAGACAAACTTTTTCCCAACAAATTTGACCATGAAGAGACATTCAGAAAGTTCTGGCAGGAGATTCCTGCTGAGATAGTCTTCGGACGGCTTTGTTATTTATTTTTATTTTTTTCTCAAAGTTCAGAAGCAGAGTAATTGTCACGTTCCAGAACAAACGATCTTTGTGTTTCGTCATCCTCCCGCGGCCCGCGCGCCTCGATGATGTCAGCAGCATGCCACAGTGATTGGCCGCTGCGCGCGCAGCCTAGCTCGGCACCGCAGTCGTCGCAGGCGGAGATGAATGCGGAGAGGAGCAGCGGCGGAGGCGGCGTGGGTCCGGGGGCGGCGGGCTCCCGGTGGCGCCTCGGGGCGCTCCTCCTCCTCGCCGTGTCCTCCCTGCCGGTGGCCACGGCGCTGGTGGAGGGTCTGTACTGCGGCACTGAGGTGTGCTATGACGTGCTCGGCGTCACCCGGGAGGCCTCCAAAGCGGAGATCGCCCGGGCTTACCGACAGCTGGCCCGCCGGTACCACCCGGACCGGTACAAGCCGGAGGAGTCCGGGCCGGAGGAGTCCCCTCATAAAAAGTTCCTGCTCATCGCGACGGCCTACGAGACGCTGAAGGTCTGTTCCTGCTGCCGCCAAAGCCGCGCGCGCGCTCAGTGTTGGTCAACTTTTGAGGCGGTAAAAGTTAAAGGCATGTTCGGAAGGAGCAGCGGGGTCTGGCCCCACTGAGTCTGCGCGGACTCGTGTCTGCCCTCCACTGAGTCTGCGCGGACTCGGGGTCTGTCCCGTCAGCTCCACGTTTGTCACTCCGGGGTCACACTTGAATTCGTGAAACTCCCGCGGTTTGTTTGAAACCACAGAAACTAAGTTGAGAGTTAAAGATTACTTTAAATCTCCTGGCGTCATATCTAGATTAACCCCGATAACGGTTGTCAGAGGAGAAGCTGCTTCCTTATCTTTACTTTCCTCCCGCTTCAGTGCAGTTATCTTTGCTCTAACTTAACGCGGTTCGCACAAAGCTGTGATTAAAGCTGACTCTGAAGCGGCACCGTGTGGCTCCACTGAAGGCAGCAGCTGGAAACGTAAACAGCTGTAGTTCAAACCAAAGTCAGGCCGAACCTGGTCCTGCTACTGATTCAGGCCGTCTTTTTTAAGGTCAGCCTTTAACAGACGGGCACATCTTTGGGCACCACAGAAGGAAGCTGGACAGAATTACACAGACATGTTCACAATAATGTAGGACGCCCTCTTCCACATGGAAGGGTCAGATAGAGGACGTGACCCTTGAATGAGAGTAAAAACAGCCGTTCATCAAAGACCACTGCCTAAAGTCCTGCAGAAACAGAGTTTTCTAAGGGAAATGTGACTCTGGGAGCAGAAATGAATAAATAAAAGTGAGCAGCGTAGTGAGGCCTCGCCGCCCTCACTGGCTGAGCGTCTGCTGTACGCCCGCCACTGTCCCCCTTCTGCCCCGCCGCCTTGGCAAGAGCTGCAGTGAAAAATTCAAGGGGGGAAAAAAACGTTTTTTAGAATGGCTGCTTTTCTGTTGGCTTTATCTCCATAGCAACCATTTTACGTTTTGGTTACCTGGGGATGACGAGCAGGCCGATATAATTTTTGAAAGATTTGGTAAAAGTAAACTTTTGGATTTCCATGGCAACAGAGGTTTTTTTTGTCAACGACTCCCACATTCTGAAGACGTTCATTGTGTATGTTGTATCATTTTGTTCAGCCCGAGCCAAACATTCATGTATTACATTTTCACAATATTCCAGTCAAAAGATATGTGAGAAAGAAAGGAACGCTACTTTTGCGAGCTTGCCGTGCTAACCCCGTTCAAAATCGACTTCTAATTCCAACATTTGTTTCCCAAGTAGCTTCCCAGTGAGTTAGGTGAAAATCTCTAGGAGGAGCTAACATTTCTAGGGGGGTCTAAAGGTTTTTTTTTGTTTGTATTTTAAATCTTCTTATTCAAGATGGCGACCTCTATCCAAAGTCAGAGGTCAAAAAACCTTTGGTTGAGGTTGTAGTTGAACCTGGTGGTGTGAAATGTTGTGATGATGGCTCAAACTAAAGTTCTTCCACTGTGATGTCGTCTTTTCTTTTTTTTCTTTTTTTGAGGTGAGAGCGGGTTTGTCGACCACCAATGTTAGCTTGGCGTTGTGAGCGGCTGTAAGCTAGCAGGAGAGAGTTTAAATAAAGGTTGTTGCTCACCTGTCGGCCTATTCTTTCAGGGATCGCCACAGCGAATTAGCTTTCAGTGACTCACAGGTGGTTCTGCCGACACTCGTACGCCGCATGCTCTAAACGACACAACCCTGTAACGTTATCTCTGCTGGACGTTGATGCCGTTCTGTAACAAAGTCAGGGTCACGTTGTTTTCCCTTTCCCTTATCTCCGTCTCCTCTGATTTAGGCTGAATGTCTGGTATCACTTCTTTGTCCTGTTTCAGTAGTTGTGACCACAAAGACAGAAGGTCAGGCTGGTTCAGACGTGCAGGTCATGGCGCCTCCTTGAGGGACCGTTTAAACAGAGGAACATTGTGTGTGTGTGTGTTTCTGCAGGATGAGGACTCCAGGCGGGACTACGATTATATGCTGGACCATCCTGAGGAGTACTACCAGCACTACTATGCCTACTACCGCAGACGCCTCACCCCCAAAGTGGACGTCAGGGTTGTGATTCTGGTCACAATCTGTGCCATCTCCATCTTCCAGGTACAACAGGAACCAGAACTCAACAGTTCCTCAGCGGCTGCCTGGCGCTGGGACGCATGGCTGTCAACCCGTCCTGCGTCTGTCGGCGCTCACAGAGTAACCTGCGTCTCTGTCTGCAGTATTACAGCTGGCACAGCAGCTACAATGAGGCCATCAACTACTTGATGACGGTCCCCAAGTACCGCATCCAGGCCACAGAGATCGCTAAGCAACAGGGCCTCTTCAACCGCCCCAAAGAGAAAGGCAAGAACCGCCGCTCCAAAGAGGAGATCCGGGAGCAGGAGGAGGAGGTGATCCGCGACATCATCAAAAACAAAATAGACATCAAAGGAGGCTACCAGAAGCCCAACCTGACGGACATCCTGCTGTGTCAGATTGTCCTGTTCCCCTACTACCTGACCAGCTACGTGGTCTGGTACGTCTCCTGGGTGTACCGCTTCACCATCTGCAGAGAGGAGTACGGAGAGCAGGAGAAGCTGTACATCATCAGGTGGGTTGTGGCGTGCAGACCGTCACGCCTGCGAGCCCGAATGCTGCTGCAGGTTTCTGAAGCTCCGCCCTGTTGTCTCTCAGGAGGAACATGAAGATGTCTCAGTCTCAGTTTGACAGTTTGGAGGAAAGCAGCAGACAGACGTTCCTGGAGAAACGGCTGTGGATCAAGGAGAGGTTCCAGGTGGGTCTGCTTACACCGCACCTGTTGTGCTGACCCGCACAAAGACCCCCACACACACGTGTGTGTGTGTGTGTGCGCGCGTGTGTGTGTGTGTGTGGGGGGGTGTTCAGCTGACAGGTTGTGTCTGGTAAGCAAAATATCAGATGAGCCTTCGGTTGCTCGGTTCGCAGTCTTCACTAAATGAGTTACTTTAAAAAGCACAGCACACATCAGCTCTTTCAAAAGCTTTTTTAACCAAAGCAATCATTGTGTCGGTGTAAAAACACTTTCATTAGCATTACGCCCTGACCACTCCCCCTCCTCCAGCTCCGTCCTGGGGCGTCAGCTCACAGCTCTGAGTGTCGGATCCTCACATAAAGAGCCCAGAGTAGAGAATGTAGGGCTGCATTCACAGAAAACGCCACTCAGAATCGCTGCTTGATGCTTGTCCACAAGTGTGTTCATAAACGAAAGGCTTCAGACGCATGTGGGAGGAGCCACCATGTGGGAGGAGCTACTGTCAAAGGTTTTTAGCCTCTTCGCTCCTTGGAACCAGGACTGTAGATCTCATTTACAGATCCTCATGACGTTTAGAGGTCAGGTTTCATTTTAAAGAGTTCTATACCGGCTGCCGTCCGCGCGTGTGTCTGGCCCCCCACCCAAGAGATCTGACCCCCCGTCCGCACGATCCAGAGAGACCCCCACTCAGGATAGACTGCTGGAAGGGTGAAAGATCGGCCGATTTATATACCTGTCACACAGTCCACCAATCGTTGCTGAACCGTGTGATCATGGCGCTCTTTAAATGCAATATGAGCGCCGCATACGTGATATAGAAGTTCTACATCAGTGGTTCATGTCTGTTAGACATACGTTAACGGTCGTGGAAAGACACAAATATGTGTATGCATCTGACAAAAATCACGCAAATTTGCAAAAGAGTTACGTAATAATTGTGTAAAATACGTGTAAACAGGGTAATTCTCAACCAACAGCTCCAAACTGAACATACGCAAACCGACGACGGTCGTCTGCAAACATCAACGATTGTAAGAAACACGTATGAATGATAAATATCACACATGGATCACAAAAGACAGAAATTACGTACTTGTAAAATGCATAAAATGTACGTAGTGGATGTCTGACACACTAAAGGGAAAATGGAGGTGTGGTCTTTTGATTGACAGCTAACTGAAACGTGGTTTTGATTGGCCGAGCCTGGTGGGTCATGTGACTGCACATTCCTAGTGTTTTCTTCCTTTGCATTCTTTGCTCTGGTTTGCAGAAACCATTTTTCCCATGAACTTCCTTCCTGATGTGTTTCAGGCGTACAAAAGAGATCAAGAAGAGGAGATGAAGGTGAAGATGGCCACCGATCCGAGGATGAAGAGATACCGGCGCTGGATGAAGAACGAGGGACCTGGCAGGCTGACGTTCATGGATGATTGACGTTTGTCGGTCTGTCTGTGCTTCAGCGTGAACCTCGTGATGAAGATCCACGTTTATATAGAGAGAGATATTTTCATAAGGACCAGACCTCAGAATTTCTAAATGCCGTTTTTTTTACTTTCCTTTTCCTTTCCAGTCTGTAACCTGAACCCTCTGTTTCCGCTGCCGATAAATGCCGGAGTTTTCATGCCTCTGTTCTTCTTGAATGTTCAGAGTCGGAGGCTGAAGTGTTTGGATGAGGCGGCAGTGGAGACAGCAGGAGTGTCTAGTTCATATGGACCTGTGTTTGAGCAGCAGTGGAGACACAAATCCATGGGAACTTGTTTGAGTTTCTCATTGCAAAGCGCCGCTGAAGAGGCGGAGTCTTCTCTGCAACACGAGGAGGAGTCACTCCTGATGTGGTTTAAACTCAAATCCAGCAGGTTTGTTCCTTCCTCCGTGTTCATTTGAAGATAAGCGTCCTGTTTCTGAAGGGAGCCTCGGTCAGAACGTCTCGTCTGATAAATGAAAGCCAAAGTCGCAGCTGACGTTCTCTGGAAGCTGCACAACCTCAGGACAAAGTTCAGGGAGGGGGCGCCGCTTTTTAAGATCCTGGTTTTACTTCCTGGTATTTATTGTTTCCTTTTCCTGGTTTGGGTTAGCAGCCATGCTGTCATTAAAGATGGTGCAGCCTTCTGCGTCGGCACAGTCCGGCCTTTTTCTGGCTTTTTCTTCTGAAAGGCAGTTGAGCATCAGTGGATGCAAAGAAAGGCCAAAGGTCGCCCTGAGAGGCTTTTCTGTTTCCAGTGTCTGCAGAACCCGGCAGTGGAATCCTCTCTATTTTAGATGGTCATTTGAGACCAGGGGAACGTGGAGCAAAAGGTGAAACTGGATCAGAACCGCATCCATATTGCTTTGATCCACCCAGAGACTGCAGCTCAAATGTGAGGCCTTCATCACACCTGAATGAGCACACCGGCTTTTTGTTCCTTGATGGGTAAAGATCATCATGACGGTGAACGTATAGGAAATGTGTGCTTACAGCTGGAAATGCTGGAACAGCATTTGCTGCTTCATGAGGTTTCATTTCTTATCTAATCAATGTTTGCATAAATTATATATATTTTTTAAAGCTGTGTGTATTTACCCCATGCTACAATGAAACGAGACGGACTAATCTCTGCTGCACAAACGCGTTTTCTGCCGCTTGCTACAAAGGAGCAGCAGCATATTTCAGTGCAGCTGTGGATCCAGATGATCAAGACGCTTTCATGATGTCACTGAAAGACAGGAACAAAGCCTGAAGCTCTGTGAACCACATGAAGCTTGTCCTTTTTCTGGGTTCTTGTTGACATGGTTTTCTTCAGACAAAAATCAAGTAAATTCAGTTTTATCCCTTGTGCTATCTTAGATGACCCCCCCCCCCCCCTTCCATAGACGTGTTCTCCCTACCATGACAAAGGTGGATAAAGGTGGAAAGATTTCATGTAATCCATGGACACCAGTGAAGATCACAAATCATTGAACAAAAAAGGTTCAGAGCACTGTCTAGTGGGTCTAGATGACCCAACTACCAATGGTAAAGTGCCTAGGATAGAACAAGGGTTAAACAAATCCATCCATCTTCTGAACCCGTTTTGTCCCTTTCGGGGTCGTGGGGCTGCCGTAGCCTATCCCAGCCCACAAGTGGGGATAGTTTCCCCAGTCTGTCCCAGCTTTAAAAACTTACTCTGAAATTCAAGGATTTCATTTTTTCCTCATCGATAAGGCTGTTAATTAGGCCAAGAACTTGGTCTCCATTTTCCATCTGGGAGGTCTTATTAAATGTAACTTAAGAAAACGTGTTGAAACCCGGTAAGACATATTTAGAGAAAGGGGTCCATGTTGACTTCATGTCAAACTCCAGATGAGCCAGAAAATGAGAGAAAAAGCAAAGTTCCCCAAACAAAAGACCATCCATCAGTTTGGAAAGAGTTTGGGCTTCTCGAGGCTAACTAAAGTGTAATATTTGGGATGCATGTTTCGATCCCGCTGGAGTCAGAGTCGACTCCCCTGTTGGAGGTGGGAACGGGAAGCCACGCGGTCCAAAGGTCTTCTCTGCACGTGTGCAGTCATCAGCTGCTGCCACTGACTGATTAAACTGAGGTTAGAAAACTGCCGAACGGAACTGCAGATAGATGTTCCTGACTCACTGTGCGACAGGAACAGAGGAAGTGATGCAAGACCGTCTCTTTCTATGTGATCGTTCCATCCAAACGGGCTGCTCTGCTGCTTCCTCTGACTCAAAGATGAATCACGTAGTTTCTTCGTAGTTTCTTACTTTGGGTTAAGCAGCTGGCAGATTGCTGTTACTTTAAAGTGAGGTAAAGGAGCATTTCTATGTTTCAATGGATCTACATTGAAGAGTTTGTGACTGGTCAGTTTGATTTACTTTGTGTGAAGCATCAAAAAGTAATAAATGAGCACAAAGTTAGTCAAACTAACAGATTTCCTCATTTCCCTGAACCTCCTGTTGAGGGTTAATGTCAATGTGTTGGCCAGCATGTGTGCACCATGTGTGCACGTCTCATGGACCCACTCAGCCTGAAGCATCTTCGTGTCCTCCGTTGGACAGTGAACAATCAAAGCGGTCTTGATTCTAAGTGGGAAATGGCGGATTCTAGTCCAGCTCTTTTCTAACGTCCTTGAAGGCCCAAAGCGTCACAATCCCGTTCACACACACCGATGGCGGCTCCGCTGCCGAACACGGGCGCCAACCTAAGGTGGTGGTTGCGGTGTCTTGTCCAGGGGCACTTAGACACACAGGGCAAGCAACAAAATTGCAATTTTCTGATCAGGGGTTGACCGCCCTACCACTGCACCACAGCCCCCCTCCATCCTCCAGCAGATCTGTCTTTATGAGCATCCCCAGTCCAGAGGTCAAAGTCAAAGTGTGGCTGCTTAGAAGAAGTGCCGTCCACGTGCAAACTGGATGTTGAGCATTTCTGGTAAGCACAGGTCAGAGGTCACGTCCACTATTTTGGATCCAGCCGGGTAATAAATGGACTTTGTTCAGGTTGGAAGAAGCAGATGATCGATCGTCTCCATTGACTCAAACTTTGCACTTGTAACTCTAACAGCTGGCACAGTGGAGAAGTTGAGGGGTTTTAGGGGGTCTGGACGTGTTCAAGGTACTTGGAACAGCTCGATTAGGAGAACCACAAGAAATATGAAAGCAGTTAGAAAATGGTTCTGGACAAATTCTGAGGACTTGGCCAGAAGAAGCACCATCGTGCCATTGTTTATGAGAGAGGAGGGGCTTCGGGTAAATTCTACACCTTTTCGTAGCAGGTAATGTTTTGACCCTTAGGGTCAGGAAACTCAGTCTAAGAGGTTTTCTTCCTGCTTGGGCCTGAAGGTAGACCCCATCTCTGTCTCCAGATGCTCCCTTTTAACCTGACCGGTGCAGACCGCTCTGAGTCCGTCCTCATCCTGCAGCTCTGTCACAGGTTACAGTAGCCTGTCTGTACGGCGTTTGAGTCTCAGCTGATCCGTCTTCACAGACAGAGCTGGAGGATCTGGTCATTAAAGACACTTTCATTCCAGTCTTCTGATAGCCTCAACAACTCATGAGGTCCAACGAAGCTTACAGGGAACAACATATTCCAGGTTCTGCCAGAACTGAGGACAAACAACAAGACGGGAACCTTTAGAACAGTCTCCAGACGTGAACCTTGTTGATCTGGAAAGAACCAAACGCCAATGAGAACTTCAGCGGTAGACGTGCAGAGAACCTTCGGGAGAATCTTCCACGTCTGTGTTCAGATGGAGGAAACTCTGATGAAGGGAAAAACTGGGAATACTTTTCTACAAAAACGTACATCAATGCGTTCCGTGCAACAAAAACCGTTTGACACATTTGCTGAACTATCCTTGGTTGACGGAGGTAAAAAAAAAAAGACGAGACGCAGCAAAATGTGTAGTTTTCCATTAACAATAAAAATTATTAACATACATTTTTAAACATACAAAAACAAACAATACAAGGCAGAAGGATGATGAAAGGCCAGAGTTGTGACAGTAACCACAATAATGTGTGATCACTTTGATAGCAAAATGACTTCAATGATCCCGGCTATGAGTGAAGCCTTAGTAGTAACACATTATTTTTTTCTAATAGAAAGAATTCCTGTTGAAATGACCACAATTGTACTCTGTTAACCAAAAAGATACACAACTTTGGAGAACCTCAGGGTCCCCCTTTTTTTTTAAGAACAATATCAACAAGAATCTGCCTCAGCAACTAACTACATCACAGGACGTACACACGCTGAAGGTTTGGATACACAACTCTTGCTGTGTGCAGACCAAGGCGCCGGGTCCGTGACGTGACTTTTGTTTGGAGGAATTCTAACCCAATTCAACCAGAACCTGTCAGCCGGAGTAGGAGTTTGGGTTTTTAGAGGAAAAGGGAAAATCCACCAGGAACCATAGCTGGACACAGAACAGGAGTTTGTGAAACCTTCAGTCTAGAATAAGTCCAGATAAAAACGAAAAACACATTTGTGAGAAAGGCGATTTGAACCGTTGCTGGCTGTTAATCTCTTATACACTTATATTAAACACAACCAAGTCCTCTCTTACTGCATACATGCTGTGGAACAGAAAGAATCATCTGCAAATACCGGACACTGTGTTTCCAAGCAGAAACGGAGTTTACCTCTCAAGGAGACCCGCGCTTTTGGTTCGAGCGTAAACACAAAGAGGGAAACCTTCGCTGCAGGGATAAGAAATGGAACCGAATCCTGTCCTGCAGCGCCGGCCGTCTCCATGAAGCCTTTGAGAGTCAAGAGTCCCGACTGCCCCAGTGTCCATCATCCACAGTCCGACGTGCTCCCAGATCTTTGCCGTCCGCCTCTCGTTCCTTTAAAAATCCAGAGCGGGTGTGTGCGGCTCCACACCACATCACAGCTTTGTTCTCGGGTTTGAAACTGAAATCCGCTTCAGTCAAGTCCGTCTTTCTCTCCCCCTGTTACTTCACCAACGACTTACAAAAGACAGCACGAGCAAATTCAAAGGCTTTAGTGAAATAACATAAAAAACCAGTCCCGCCATCGTCAACATCTAACAGTTTCACCACAGAAAGGAGTTTGGCAACAACAAAAACTCTGGAGTCACAGCTTTTAACCGGAGGAGTCGGAGGACTTCCGCCAACGCCGTGGAACCGTCTGTGGGTTTGGTCAGCACCAACGTTTCATCCGTCCCACCGGCACGGGGCCTGCATGCAGCTCTGAGCACGTCTGCGGACTCCACGCGCAATCCCAGAGTCCAACCCGTGCTGAACAGCTTAGTTCTTCATCATGATGAAGAAACCTATGTTTAAGCCAAAAAGATGACGCACTGTTTGTTTTGAACCTGCTCTCTAATGGCAGAGACGTGGAATTATTCTAGATTTGTTCAAAGAAATGATGGTTTTTTTACACCCAGCTGACATTTTCATGGGCTTACTAATACTGTCGTCACAGAAGTGTGTGTTTTTTTTTTACCAGTTTCTCAGCCTGTGCTGTGGATCGGTTCCTGTCAGTGGTAGAAAAGGGCGTCGGGACGGCTCCTTCATGACTGAAACCACCAACCATCCTTCATGTTCTTCCTACCCAACAATACCACTTTGTCTAAAAGCGCCTTCCTTCTGTCGTCACGCTCTCCGTCTGCATGTCGTCCCTGCAGAGCTGCTCGCATGAGGAGGTTCGAGACAAAATGGCAAAACGTGAAGAGAACTGCAGAAATGGGACAGAGGAACCACACTTCCTCTGCTCAGGTGTAGTGTTTGGAACGGACATGCCGACTCTGTAGTTTAATTTAACAACGCTTTAAGATCCTCTATTTCTGTTAGAACATCGGATTCTAAATCCTCCTAAATAAAAGTTTTGTTTTCAAATTCAGCCTTTTGCTTTACGTGGAAACGTTTACAACTTGCTGCAATCAATTTAGCCGAATTTAGCATTTGTTCTCGGTGAATTGAAGCTCATTACTTGGATTCTTAGGAACGGCCAATCACGTTTCCATCGTCTTGGTTAAAAGCGTTCCGATGGGCTGCATTTAGCGTCTGGCGAGTGGGAGGGCATCGGGACGTCTGCAGAGTCTTTAGGAAGTTTTGACCAGGTCGTACACGTAAATGAGGAAGTCGTCGTCGAACTTGATGAAGTAGACGGACGGCTTGGCCTCCACCTGGTGGATGACCATGCCTGTTCTTTTGCCGCCGTCCTCTTTGGCATACTCCACCTGCTTACCCACCAGGCTGTCCACCACCTCGCCGGGCTCCCGCTCAGCCGAAACACTGTCATCTGCAAAGAGCAGCGGACACCGGGTTGGAGGACGGACAGAGGAACCAGGCCAGCTGACGGCGGGCGGACACTCACTGGAGTCGGGCATAATCCGGAGATCTCCTTCTTTGTAGTCGTCCAGCAGCTGGTACATGTACAGGACGGGGTCTTTCTCATACGTTATGTAGAACCAGGTGGTCATGATGGGAGCGCGGGCCAGCACCATCCCCCTCCACTCCTCCTTGGGACCCTCCTCCGTCTCAAACATGTGCTCCACCGCTTTACCGATCATGGCGTCTGCCAGGTTCACGTCCGTCAGGCGAGATTTAGCTGCAAGCAGAAGATTTCAGCTGATCACAGCAGGTCACCAGACAAAAGACGGCGAGATGACCAGCGATTCACAGGTCAGACGTACCCAATCTGTCGGGGAGCACTTCCAGGCCCTGAACCCTCTCGTCTTTATGAAGCTCCAGACCATAAACACAGTCAAACCCATCGTACTTGATCAGGTAGAGGGACGGGTTTACTGGCACCTGGGGGACACAGACCCACATGTGAGGACACGTTTCCAGAGCTCGCCCACCGGCAGAAGCTCCAACCTCTGGTTACCTGGTCAAGGACAGTTCCTTTCCACACCACATGTCCTGCTCCTTCCTTCCAGATGTGCTGGATCCTGCAGCCGACGATGTCGCGCCGAGGCTGAGACAGAACTTTGGTGGCCGGGCCTAGACTGCTCTTATGCTTTCTTCATACAGAAACGACTGTCAGCCAGGCGTTTCTTTTCAAAACCATGAATATCGGTGAGTGTGTCTACTCACTTGTGTGGATTCTTTTTCTTCATCATATTTGCAGAAACCCCTGCATGCCCTAAGGACAAAAGCAAAGTACGCTGCGTTTAGTGAGCCAGGAGGCAAAGACGTCCTGACAGGCTGGGTTAACACAGGTCCACTCTGTCACATTCAAGAAATGAATGAAGGAACAGGAAACCCAGAAATCTACCCGTCTGCTACAGGAAGACACTGCAGCAGAAGAAACCAGCATACGTTCAAAATCCCCTTTGACCTCTGAAGGCGTCTCTGCTCTGACTCTATTCCTGTAGGGTTTTTATTCATCGATTTCTATTCCTGCCATCCAATCAGATCGATGTGTGTGAAGCAAGTCCTTAATGGAATAAAACCGACCAATCACAGCAACAACACACACGTGATGTCATCAACACGGATCAGTCCATCATTCCAGTCCAATGTGTGGACAGACTGTGAATAAAGTCATGTGACCATCCAGTGTCTAGAATGTTCTAAGAATGTTCCCTTTGGATTCTTTGGATGTGGAAAAACAACAGTGGAGAACTTTAGGAAACTAACATGTGAATGGATTTGACATTCATTCTAGTTTACTGGTTGATTTGGACACAGATTTCATTTCCATTCATTTATCATTTCACACTGAAACGGAGCATTTCTGTGAAGAAGCTTCAACATTTAAGTCAAAATAGTACAAATAGTTAACTATTACCTAGTAAAGATGGGTGATAAGTTTGGTGAATGTAGCTTAAGTATCTTCAGATCAATTGAACATTTTTGATCAGATGTGATTCAAATCTCTATTGAATTGTTAAAAAATCATCATGACTTTCTTTCAAAATTGTTGTAGCAAAGAGAATTCATGACTCGCTCGTATCAATGGAACCATTTTTTCTTTTGATGGTTATTGAGAGATTTCTTTTTTAAATCACTTTTCCCTGGAGTTTGCACTTTGTAGACGGTCCCTTAGCAGCACGGTTCTTAATAAGAAACTCAATCTTGTTTCTTTTAAAATGCCTTCGTAGGTCGTTTTTGGGTTAATAGAAACCAATAGAAATAGTTGCTGTCAGTTGAAAACAATTCAAAAAGAGATTGTGAGAATCTGTGTTTGTCTCTCTAACCTCAAACTGCTGCTTTACGGCAGTGAAATGTGGAGATCCGTTCATCATATGCAGACTTCTAGTAGAGTATTTATCAGGAATAATAAGCGTATAATATGAAGCGCCGATCATAATACTAAGCATAAATAAATATCTGATCCCTGATTGAAGCCTGAAGCTTCGCCATCAGGTCCAGACGTCCCCTTAGGCGCAGGAAACATTCAGAGGAACATCTTGGTTTGAACTGCAGGCGTGTGGTTGACCTGTATCAGCTGAGTCTCTGTGTCCCGGAGTGCTCTTCATTCATCTGGAGGCGGGGGGGCAGCCAGGCCGCCCGGCCACTCACCTGCAGCTCACACCTGTCTGCAGCTGAAAGAGCAGCACAAACCCAGCGTGAGTCCCACAGATCACTCCTGCAGGTCTTCAGCCAATCCTGGGCGCTTCAGGCTGATTTACCGGCGAGCGTGCAAAGAAAATCTACAGAGAAACATGCGTTTGGGCTAAGAACAGGAAATGAGCGTCCACCTTTCTACAGATTCAGAAAAAACAAGGCTCCTCAGCATTGCTCTGTACCTTTGCCCGGCCGCGGGCCGCTTTCATGTCAGACTTTACTTTCACGGACCGATCTGAACGAGGCTGAAGTTTACCTTCAAGATTTTAAAGCTTCTGGTTTTGGAAAAAACTATTTTTCAAGTTAAAATGCTCCTAAAAGAAGTTTAGTTTAAAAAGAATCGAGGATTTGTAGGTTTTGTGAATAATTCCATAAAAGCCTCTTTGCAGTTTTTTCCCATAGAATCCCATTATTACACTGAAAACTCAACTCAGATCATCGTTCAGGGAAAAACGATTTTTCATATTTTGCTTTTACATAAAGTTAAGTTAAAGTCCAACCATCTTCATTTGTTCCTAAATATCATTTTTACAAGTTTCAACTTGATTCGATTGAATCTGTTTGCTGCTTTAAACTCAGACTTTGTGATGAAGGTGAAGACGTCAGAGTGGATGCTAACAACCGGACGCCAACGTCACCTGCGTCTGACTTTAATGGCGTGACGGATAACCCTTGTTCTATCCTAGGCACTTTACCATTGGATTTGGGTCATCTAGACCCACTAGACAGTGCTCTGAACCTTTTTTCTTCAATGATTTGTGATCTTCACTGGTGTCCATGGATTACATGAAATCTTTCCACCTTTATCCACCTTTGTCATGGTAGGGGGGACACCTCAATGGAAGGGGGGGGGGTCATCTAAGATAGCACAAGGGTTAAATGAGGCAAAGTAAAGCGACACCACCGTCATAAAACTGGTATTTTCTAATTATAATAATAAACATGAATCCATCATGTCTGCATCTTCATGTGTGAAACATTCAAGAGTCGGTCATCAAGCAAAGCGGCTCCTGGTCTGCATAAATCTGTATGTGGAGGAAAACTCCTGTTTTTGTCTGGAAACAGCAGCTTTGTGTTTCATTAAAGTCAAAGAGTCTTATTCAGTTCTTCTGACTCTTTTCTCCCCAAAGAAACTTTCCAAATATGTTGTTTTGTTAGTTTTTTTCCCCCCCATTTGCTTTTTAGCTTTAGGCTGCAAACTCAGCGGTCCGAGCAGCTGCTTAACGTCACGTGACGCGTTAAGACAGAAGGATGAGGGGAACACAATCCAGTGGTTTACCAAAATAAAAGATCCTTCAGCATCAGAAAATAAACTAAACTGAGATCATTGAAGTCAGTGGATGTATGTTTTCTGTCTGCAGCCCGGTACCCTGCTGTACACCTCCAGGCCCTCAGGCCAACATCCTGCTTTTGTCTGGGTGTTGTTGCTCCACCCACTTCAGGTTACCTGAATGAGTCCAGCCAATCTTCTGATTGACAGGTCTGTGTTCCTGGAGGTGTGGCTTCCTTTGTGATGTCACCGTTTGGTTTCAATATAAAACTGTTTCAGCTCTTCCTGACTCACAGCATTAGCAGGTTCATGAAAACAACACTTCTGACCTGTTCTGGCTCTGCTGAGGCACACCAGCGGCTTTGTCGGACCAGAACCTCCGTCAGAACCAGAACCAGGACGAGCCTGTGAAAGAAACACACAGCATGACCGCAACGTTAAACACGACGGACTTAAACGGACTCTTTGCTACTTTTAACAGCAGGGGACGACACAACAGCTCCCTGAAACCAGGTCAGAATTAGATTCTGACCCGCTCAGAGCCAAACCCCGCCTTCATTCAAAAGTAGCTGGGATAGGCTCCAGCAACCCACGGACCCTGACAGGGATTCAGTGGGTTTATATGGATGGATGGATGGATGGATTCATGGACGGATGGATTCATGGATGGGTGGACGAAAGGACGGACGGGTAGATGGACAAATGGATGGACGTCAGCTTTTGGTTTGGGTCATGGGTCAGATGACCTTCATCTGAGGCTAAGGGGTCACTTCCTCTGCAAACTGAAGCCACGGAGGAGACGGACGCCGACATCACAAAGTGACACGTCTGAACCCTCCTGATGGTGACGGAGCGACAGAGCAGCAGAAGTTCCACTTCTGGAGACGTTCCTGAACACAACACTTCAACTGTTGATAAATGAGCGTGTGGGCGGAGCCTGTGCTGTATGGCTGTTGTATAACTTTGAACTGCTTAAGGCTTTAAAAGTCAAAGAGTGGATTTATTTGCTCAAATCCCACAGATGTCTATAGAGAAATAAGCAAAATAAAATTCTATTGGTCAGAAGATCCGTTCTGGATCTGATACCGTTATCAAACATCTTCTTGATAATCGATTATTTCTACTGTAGTTATAAACGGACCAATCAGATCCTCTACCGTCTGCACGCCAGGTAAACAAAAGCACAGGCCATGCGACACACACACACACACACACACACACACACACACCAGGTCACCTCTGTGCATCTACCTTTGTGTGGCGTTTACCTTTATACTATTTCTTTTTTATGTTGAGGAAACACATTTTCCTCTCGTCAGGGGGGTTCAGGTTTTTGTTAGCAGTGTTGTGCTGCTGTACTAAAGAAAACAAACTACATTTGTGTTCAGACAATGAAACACTTCCTGATGCTGTGAAACGCCACAAATAGAAAAGTAAGGATTCGGATGAGAATTCAATAAAAGAGTAACTTAAGAAAAGGTTTTCAGAAAAAAAAGCTAAAAACAGACCATAACGTCGTTTTCACCTGATGTTTTAATGATGTGACTTCTTCTGTTTGCACGAAACATATTCTTATTGCATAAAGAATAGCGTCTCTGTGTACCATAACGTCACACGCCGGTAGATTTATTTAATTCTGTCCAGTGACGCAAAAATGAAGATTCGGGCACTGGGTGAGAGTGGTTGCCATGGAAACGTTGACTTGAACCAATCACTGCTTACTGGTGACGCCCGACTCCAACATGGCGGCGTCCATATCTCAAAAAGATGGCGCCTGAACTGACTTTATTTGGTTGGAGCTGGAAAACCATTTTCTGTGATGACATCACTCTGACTCCGCCCAGTTATCATACACAGTCGATGCTCAACACCTTCTGTCCAGAGAGGCCAGCCTTCAGCGTTTGAAGGTTAGAAAACACATTTTTCTCCTGATGCAAACACACACACCTGCCACACCTGCCACACCTGCCACACCCACTTCATTCACTTCACCTGCTACACCTGCTACACCCATCAAACTCAGCTAATCAACTTGATTGATCAGCAGCAACAGAATGCCTCATCCAGTCCTGGCGTTGAAGGATTCAAGGCTTTTTCAATGAGTGAAACTAAACATCCACATCATTACAGTCGGAGCTTAGCTGGAGAACAGAGACCTCCCACTTTCTCCCCTAAAACATCTGGATTGACATCAACAGCTGTGTTTCCATCACACATCTGCCCAAAACTTTATGGGAATTCTAGAAATGTTGAAAAAACACAATTCTGCAATGACATCGTTTCTATTGAATCCTAATAAACACAAACCGACTAGCGCGATTAGTCATTCAGGAACACGGCAACGGATGTCATCAACACTTTGATTGACAGCAGATCCTTTCACATTTCTGTCACGGCGCTAGCGCTCATCATTATCTATCCAAGCAGACGTCTGCGTCTCCTTCAGGCCATGGGGCGGCGAGCTCCTTACATGTGGGAGGGGCTACGGATGAAGCCGTTTTGGGAAATGGTGGTTGGTGATTTTCCAGAGGAGCTGCTGATCCAACAATTCCTCATGACACGCTCTACTTTGGATGATCTGTGTGACGCTGTGGGACCTCTGGTGGCGCCGCTGTGCAGCGTCCAAGACCGCCACTTCCTACCAAGAAGCTCATCGCCACCCGGTTGTTGGTCACATGACTCATTTAGTTAGAAATAAGTGTTTCCATTGCAGTTTTACGTCATATGTTAATTTTGATACGGCTCAAAAACCACTTCCTCCAAGCGCAAACACTTTATTCTAAAGGCTCGTTTATCACAAACCCAATCTGTGCAACTTCATAGTGGATGGAAACGCAGCTCGTGTGAATCAAGGCCCAACAGCAGAACCTAGCATTTGTGCTGCAGAGGTCACAGAGGTCACAGTGAAGGTCAAGCTTTACATAAAGAGGAAGACTTTTTTTTCTGTGGCTCATTTCTAAAAACCAAACATCTGTTCCACTCTAGGACTGTATGTTTGTTGGTACAGTCCAAAATTACTACAATTGTTGTTTGTGTCTAAACAAAAGCCAACATGTTCCCAAAGCTCTAATTAAAACATGTTTATTTGAAACTAAAAGTTATTCAGACCCCAATCAAGTTAACCAACTCTTCTTTTTAAAATGTATTCTTTTTATGTCATAGTTACTTCACGTTTATCTAGAGATGAAACAAGAATCCAGACTCTCATCAGATCCCACTTTGACCACGACAGCAGCTTGTTTTCCGTCAAACAGACGCCAAGCCTCAGAGGAATCACAACGGAGGAAAGCGCCGTTCTAGAGACCTTCTACCAAAAACTCCCTCAGTCAGCGTCATGCATGTGCAGGAGAACACGCACACACGCCGCTGGCCTTACACAGCAAAGGTGGCGGCGGCAGCAGCGGCAGCATCCATCAGTGCTGAACCACACGGCTCTGCTGCAGATCCTGTCTTCAGAGGAGAAAGCAGCTCTTTCCTCAGCTTCCAGAAGCACAGGAACGGAAACGCGACAAAAATCTTCTTTTGGATTCATTTTAATCAGAGACGGCGTTACGAGAATAAACAACCTGCAGCATCATCCCTGCATCCCTTCCGTCCACCTTCCAGTGCTTTTCCTCTCTTCTGCTGAAGGCCAGATGCCGTTTTTTGGGGTTTTAAACATTTTCTCACGCTGGAGGACACAGACTTTGAACCTAAAACTACGTTTCCGGGAATCAAATCGCTGTCAGGAGATTAAAAAAAAACACACATTGTTTCTGTGATGGAGAAAAGATGCTGGGCGGGCCGCAAACAGAAAGCTCTCAGCAACGGGGAGGGGAACTCCTTCCGCTCTGCAGAAGCTTTGTCCTAAAAAAACAAAACCACACCGCCTTTCAGATTTTGGCTAAAAACGGCTCAATTAATGAAAAATGTGACCCAAACCCCTGGGGGAGCGGTTAGCCGCACTCAGGGATCATTTGGTGGATTATTCCCCCAACCCAGGGAGGCATCGAGTCCCATTTTTTGAAGTCTTTGGTACGACTCAGCCTGGATTTGAACTCATGAACCTTCCAGTCACAGAGCGGACGCTCTACCACGAGGCCACTGAGCTGGTAAAAGAGCACCGGGAACCCTTCAGCAACGGCCGATCAGAGGGGAACTTGATCCACGTGGAATCAGAGAAGCTCATTAACAGATGATCTCCACCTGCTCTCAGTCCAACGGAGGCGTCCGCTGAACGCCTGGTTCACCTACGGTCAGATCCGTAGACAAAACACCTGAAATTCCCAACAGTTCTGCTGTCAAGGTCAGCAGATGATCGTCCTAGAAACAGAAGTGTCTGATTCTGCGTCTGTGGGACACGTCCCGGTCCCATGGATCAGTGACCTTCCCATGTCGTGGGACACGTCCCGGTCCCATGGATCAGTGACCCTCCCACTCTTTAGCCCACGGGTGACTTTCAAACCGGTGGGGGGGTGTCAGACGTTTTTTCCTACACACATCAACACAGTTCAGCGGTCCAGGCGAGGAGCGTCTGTCCCCTGTTCTCCTCACACGGCTGATCATGGATGCTGCGCTCACCTGGACTGACCTACCTGCAGCGTCTGATGACGTCAACTGCTACTAAGGCATCACAGGAGGGGCAGCAGCTGTCAAGGACCCGAGGGGTTCGAATCCCCTCTAAAGTAGTTGCTTCTCTGCAGCATTTAAAGGACACAATGCAGCCGTGAGAGGCTGTGCGGCAGCGGACCGGACCGGAAACCCGCCGGGACCGAACGGATGCGCTGTTCTGACCACCACCCGAGCGCGTTCGGAACGACACCCAACAATCATCCCGCCCGCGGACACGAACAGGCGGGTTCTGCAGGGCCAGCGTCAGCCATGTTGCTGGCTCTGCCCCCCTTTTGAGGCTGTTATTTGCAGACTGGGGGGCAGAGGGGCGGAGACGGGCCCGAGAGCCGCGAACAACGGGGGGACTGTCTGACAGCCGTTCCGCGGAAACGCCAGGAACGTCCCGGACGCGGGGACAGCCGCGGACGGGGCTCGGTCTGCGGCTGGCTGCCTCCCCCCGCCCCTCCCCCTCGGCGGGAGAACGCAGCCAACAAAACGAACGCTCAGTGCCTGTTTTAGGTTGTTTACCTGCATGCTGGCCATCTACCTCGCAGGCAGGTGCGCACTCCGCTCTGTCTTACCGTTTTTAATGAAACAGTTAGTTTTTTTTTTAAGGAATGGAGGTCGAAGCAGACAACGAAGGGGGGGTTCTCGCCTCCTGCTGTCTGTCCACAGAGCCCGTTTCTACTTCACAGGAACCAGAGAGACTTCACGGCCATCTCACCGCCAAACGCTAAGCTGGAAGCGAGCACACGTCACACATCCGGTCAAGCCTTTCACAATAAACGGTCACAGTGGCTGGCTACTCAGACGAAGCAGCCCGAAGTCCACGAACCAAACACGAATGTGTGTCTGTAAGAATGAAACTATCCTCACTGCAGTGGAAATCATATGAAAAACCGGTGTAAAGTCAGTGTAGAACCTAGTCTCGCCATTTTCAACATCTTATGTCCTAACATTATTAAAATGCAACGAGAATCAAATTTCTGAAAATTGAGCTTAGCATAAATTTAACTTAACTGATTTTGAAAATAAATGAATGAGAAACAGTCTGTGATTGACAGCATTAGCTGGGATGGACTACGGGGACCGCCGGGACCCTGAGCGGGAGTAGGAGGTGGATAAAAAGGCTGAGAGGATAAAAACAGGACATTTATTTTTAAAGTCTCGCCACACTTCCGGCATTTTTCCCGAAAACCTGACGCTCCTCTCAGCAGCTCCCCGCCCCTGCCTCCGCTTGCCAAATACTGCAACCGAGGGGAAATACACGAGCGCTGACTGGCGCATTACGCTCTTTTCTTTGCCTAATAGTGATCCGTCCTTCTATTGAATGCGACAGCGGAGGAAAACAGAGATGGAGACACAAAAAGAGGACCGTTCAGTGTTTCATCTGGATCATGATATGAATGCTGGCATTTCAGATGTGTCACCATGTCCTTTCCACTTCTGCCAGGACCCCCCCCCCCCCCAAAAAAAAAAATCTATTGTTTCAATGTGTTCACGTGCTTTATTTTTTTTCTATTGTCTTTCATTAAAGGAAAAAGAACATAACAGGTCTCTCTTACTGTTTTATGTGGGGTTAAGTGTGTTGCTCAACAGCACAGAGGCAGGGAGCTGAACCCCCAATCAACTGATGAATCTACCAACTTTGTTCGCTGGATCCATCAGAAATCCATTTTCCCTGTTTCATTCTAGAGGGGAACTTTATTAATGTTCTCACAGTCCCTGAAGGTGAGACCCCTCCTCATTTGGGGGTTTGGTGCATTTTTTACACAGATGAAGCAAACATGGACCATTGAGTGGCAACACGGCGAGGGAAGGAAACATGCTTGTTGGTGTTTTCTCTTGGGATGTTTCCCTTCCAGAAGTCCACCTAAAACATTTGACACTAGTCCAGGGGGGTATTCCAGAAAGCAGGTTCTGCTAGTTACCACGGTAAGTTTGAGGCTAAGGAAGTGGATAACCTCAACTTTCAGTTCCAGAAATGGAGGTATGTTTCAGGGTATGTCAAGTTGCCATAGCAACTCATGCTCTGAACATAACCTGGTCTGGAGCAGGTTTAGTTGAAGGTTAGTTTGTTTTCAGAGAGGTGAAGCAGCATGGCGTGTCCATTTGAAGATGATTTAGTGGATGAAGAAGCTCAGATAATACTTTTTCCACCATGAGAGGGTGATAAGACCACATATGGATGTTGGAAATATAAACTTTTTTACTTTGATCTAACTTAATTATTTGCTTCAGTTAAGATGAATCATTTTTTTTAATTAGTTCAGCTTAACATTGTACTATCCCAGGCACGTTCACGTTGGGAGCTGGGTCATCTAAACCCATTAGACAGTGTGTTGAACATTTTTCTTCAATGATTTGTGATCTTCACTGGTGTCCATGGATTACATGAAATCTTTCCACCTTTATAATGGTAGGGAGAACACGTCAATGGTCATTTTGACCCCATAGGATAGCACAAGGGTTAAAAATAACACGTAGTTATCAGACAGTTATTTTACTTTCATTCAAATCAATTCAATTAAGTAGGTGTAACTTTGGTGCTGCTGTTAGATCGGCACCACAAGGAATTATGGGATACCATTCCCTTTGCCTGTCTGGATTTGGGTTTATGTGTGGGTTTTTGACCAAATGTGTTTAGTAGTTTAGCTGTTTTACTGTGTATTGTCTAGTTATTTTATCCTGTTATGTTTAATTTTTTCTGCACCATGAGTGAGAGGGAGGAAGAGGATGATGAGGTTATTTAGCACCACTAGTCCAACAAAATGGTGTTAGAGCTGAAGTGACAGTCAGTCATGATAATTAAAAGCGTGATATATATCGTAAATCCACGCTGAATCATTAATTTTAATTTTATAAAAATGAAAATATATGCAGGCTCAAACTTAGAGATATGAGAGTTTAAGAAGAATAAATTAAGATGGAAAAACATGTAATTGAATTGGAGTGAAATGACATTTAGTTAGATAAATATGTAAATTTGAGTTGTATAAACAACTATTGAGTTGGACAGACATAAGAAATTAGGTTGAATAAATTTAACCCAATTACTTGTTACCATTTGAATCAATGAATTAAATTTTTTATAAGTTGTATATATATATATATATATATATATATATATATATATATATATATATATATATATATATATACATATATATATACACACACACCACAATGAAAATAGAAATAAGATCAGAAACTTGTGCGTTTACTTTGTCTGTTCTTCAAGAAGAAACTGTTTTGCTGATGATGCAGCCGTGTTACTTTTTTTGATGGGCGTATAATCTGCTTTCTGGTGGGGCCGGTTTAGCTTGTGCTGGTTTGTGGGACCTTCCGTCTGTGAAACCTAGGTTCAAATCCAGGCTGCTACCTATTCCCTTCTCTGCTGCTGTGCCGGTCCCAAGCCCAGTTGGATTGAGAGGGTCAGGAACATACTGCATAATTGCCAAGTTAACCATGCGACTCATCCTCATGGGAGGGTTGTTTGTGGCAACCCCTGATGGGAGAAGCCAAAAGTGAAAGAAGTATAATCTGCTTTTTGCGGGGTATTCCAGGAAGCATGTTTAAACTCCTCTGACTTTAAGCCTGAACTCTGGCTGAAAACCACCTGAACTTGCTTACTCTGGGTATGCCGGTTCCTAAAGACCGGATATGAGTTAGCGTAATTACGCTCGACTTGGTAACCCTGGCTTGATGCGGGTGCACAGCAAGTACATAAAGAGATTCTCAATAGATCACCGATTTCTGGAGTCACCATGGAAACGTGTGGAGAAAAAAAGTGAGCGCTATACTTCACTGAGACGGAGTCTGAGATTTTAATGACGGCGTATGAAGATTATATCTCTCCAGTCTTTGTATGCAGTCTATAACCTTTTTCTTGTAGCCGCTGGTTGGGTCTCTTCTCAGTGCTTCATATGTGGTGGTATCGCTGAGTAGGTTGTTAACTTTGGCTTTATAGTCCACCGCATTCAGGATCACAGTACATCTCCCCTTATCCGCTGGTAAAATGTTGATACTGTGGTCCTTCTCCAGAGCTGTCAAGGCCTTTCTTTCATCTGAGGATAGATTGGAAGGTGGTGGTTTGGCACTGGAGAGTGCAGCCGCAATTTTGAGTCGTAATTCTTCAGCTTGAGATCCAGTCAAATTGTGGCCAATTTGTACATGGAAGAAGTCGAGAGAAGAGCCCTGGACTATTTCCCAGGTACTACTCCAAGCCACTGGTTCAGATATGTGGACAACACTTGGGTCAAGATCAAAATCCAGAAAGTGGGGACTTTCACAGATCATATCAACGCAGTCGACAAGAACATCAAGTTCACCAGGGAAGACACAAAGGACAACACCCTAGCCTTTCTAGACTGTGCTGTGATCATTGGAGAGGACAGACAGCTCCAGGTTGAAGTGTACAGGAAGCCTACTCACACAGATCAGTACCTGTTATTTGACTCAAAACACCCCTTACAGCACAAACTAGGCGTTATCAGGACACTACAACACAGAGCCCAGGAGGTGCCCACAAGCTCTGACAGAAAGAAGAAAGAAGAGCAACATATCCGCCAAGCCCTCCGAACCTGTGGATATCCCAACTGGGCTTTCACCAGATCCCAACATACAAGAAGACAAGACAAGAAGAAACAAGAGCCGAAACGGAACAGTATTTCAATTCCGTATATCTCAGGCCTGTCTGAAAAACTAAAAAGGACTTTCAAACAACATAACATCCCAGTTCATCTCAAACCAGTTAATACTCTCAGACAAAAACTGGTTCATCCAAAGAACAAAATTCCCAGCTACAAACAGAGTAATGTTGCGTACTCTATCCACTGCAAAGAGAACTGCAAGGAACAGTATATAGGAGAAACCAAACAACCTCTAAACAAGCGGCTTTACCAACATCGCAGAGCCAACCCAAGTGGACCTGAGTCTGCAGTGCATCTTCACCTGAAGGCCACAAACTACACGTTCGAGGACAGTGAAGTCCGAATTCTAGCCAGAGAGAAAGGATGGTTTGAGCGAGGAGTGAAAGAAGCCATCTTTGTCAAGAAGGATAAAACCTTCTCTTAATGAGAATGGTGGTCTCGGGTTTATTCTTCCAGCTATCTACGGCAGTGTTTTGAAACCTAAACAAACCAAACCAGTTTCACCTGAGTCGTTAACAACTGAAAGAGATGACCAGTTTGGGGAGGGAGTCACTGGCTCCCCAACCCCTAGCTGAGGATAAAGGACTCTTAACGACCCGAAACCATGTAGGCTAAGTTGACATTACCATGCAGTTTCAGGTCTGACTCCTCTCCCATGAGCGCATATGTACCAGCTCTTCGTCCAGCTTATTCAGAATTGACAAAGCCTCTTGGGTAAGAGGTGAAACGTCTTCTAACTTTAAAACCAAGTCCAGATGACATCCCCTAAACCTACTACAATAGAACCAACCTGGATGAATGAGAGTCTTCATAGACAAACTAACCTTCAACTAAACCTGCTCCAGACCAGGTTATGTTCAGAGCATGAGTTGCTATGGCAACTTGACATACCCTGAAACATACCTCCATTTCTGGAACCGAAAACTGAGGTTATCCACTTCCTTAGCCTCAAACTTACCGTGGGAGCTAGCATAACCTGCTTTCTGGAATACCCCCCAGCACCAGATGAAGGCATGTATACTGACTGACTGACGACACACAGGTGAAAACAATCAGGGGGGATTGGGACCAGGGAACCTATGACATGCAGGAAGAAACCTTCAAAATAAAACTGAAAGCTGAACTAAGGCATACAGAACCCCAATCACCACAGTAACAAAACAGGAAGCAAAAACCTAAGGCAAAAAAAAAAAAAATCACAACAAATTCAAAATAAACAATAAACAAACAAACAAACAAAATCCACTGTCATGATTTGAACTTGTTGTCTTGTTTTTGGTCCTTGTTCTGTCTTGTTTCTGTTTCCTGTTTTATTTTGAAAGTCTCCTGTCTTGTCTGTTTTCTTGAGTTTTACTTCCTTTGGTCCCCATCAGCCCTGATCGTGTCCACCTGTGTCTTGTCTGTATATAAGTCTTGTCTCTGCCTTCCTCCTGGGTTGGTCCATTATTCCTGTTCCGGTGTTCATGTCATGTCATGCCATGTTCCTCGTTCCTTGTTCCTTGTTCCTTGTCTCATGCCACGTCACAGTGAGTTTTTGTTTTTTGGTTTTGTCATCCTGCTCGGCAGCGCCCTTTGTTTGTAATTAAACCCCTTGCCCTTGAACCGTGTGCCTCCGCCTCTGCATTCTGGGTCCTACCGGCTCTCGAGCCACCTCACCGTGACATCCACCTTCCAAACTTATAAACCATATTCTGATTTGTCAAATAACATGTAGATATCCAATCAACTCACTATTTCAACTGCAGCTAAACATTTAAATCAAGTTCAGATTGTTTTATTAGTCAATGATCAAATAAGCAATCAGAGGTTTTAGAAATATTCACACCAGTAAAAAAGGTTTAGCCTGCAGTGATGATTTTGTATGTTTATTTCACTCTTTTAAGTCAGCTCCAACCATAAAGGATTCTGGTTTTCTCATTAACAAAATTATTTTTCCAGTTTTGTTTAGCCTTCAGCGACATTCTACCGCTGTTGGTGTTTGTGCTAAAAACTGAACTAAAGGTACAATAAATCTGACACGTGTAAACCTTTAGCTACATTTAAATCCAAAAAGTGTTGAAATGCACCCACCCATGGAAATAAAGGGAATTTTCTTCATCACCATTTTGAAGTCATGTTTGTCCTTGATGACTGGGGGTTTGGGGTCGTCGGGGGCAACGGATGCTGCGGTTCAGAGACGTCTTTTTCAGAGAAGCTCCTGAATGATTCAGGGAACATCAATGCTGTCACCAAATAAGAGTCTGTGGCTTTAAAAGTCGGATCACTAAAGCAGCTTGAAAGCTTCGCCACACAAGAATGAAAATGCATTTTAAAAATAAAAAAAAGAAACAGAGCTGACAAAATGTCTAACTTCAATTTTGAAAACAGGGAAAACCCAGAAATCCTTTGAACAGTGAACTCTTCGGTTGATCGGTTTGTAATCAGATCATTCACATTCCTCTGAACTGCTGCATGATGGACAGAAGGTGTTCGCTGCGCTTCTGGATGTTGATGTTCTCCTCCCTCAGCCTCTCCTGCTCCTGCTGCACCTCCTCCTGAGGAAAACACAGACCCATCAGCTCCCTTTGATTATGGACGCTCTGCATCCTGAGCAGCACAGGCTGTACACGCCGCTGGTCCGCTCCCACATTTTTCCTCAAATCCATAAAACATTTTCAAGTTTTACCCAAATAGCCACAAAAGAGCCAATTCTTAACCTCATTTTCTGATGCTGCTTAATCACATTTTATTTTAGAGGCCCACTCCAATGTAAATGGTGTTTTGGATGCTTTGACGTGTTTTTGTAGCATTTTTCTGATGATGGAGGACATTTCTAAAGAATATTAAGATTAAAACTGCGTTTCTGGGTTTTTCTTTATGCAGTGTTGTGAATAAGGAGCAGACGAGAAAATGCTGTCTGAAAAAGATCATATATGTGACATAAAAAATACGTCGCCTGCCACGACTCAGTCCAAATGGTTTTATCCATTTATGTCATTTTGAAATGATTTTCATTTTGCTTTGCTTCCAGCCAGCAAGAAAAACTCTATAAATCCAAAAATACACACAATGGTTTAGGTCGGTTTGATTAACAACTCTCCTCAGGCACATCGATCTGGTTGGATCAATGGAATACAAATTGATGTATTGATTATTCGTTTCATCCCTAATTCTCATACATAAATGGAAGGTATTAACACCACTGTGCAGATGGCCTCCACATTTTCATGTTGCTTAGCTTCCAGTCACCAAGTACACTCTATAAATGCAAAAATACATACATGGAAGCAGTAAAACATGCATATAAAAGCCTCAGGTTAGCAGTCTAATAATGTGAGCCTCAGCAACAACAATGTCACTGCAACCAAACCTGCTTTTTTTTTTCCCAGCAGACCATTGCAGAACAGTGAACACAAATTCTGACTAGAAAATCGGATCAGAGACATGACTGATGCAGTCGATTATATAACTGTGCCCGTTGGCTTTCTTAGGTTATTGTGTGAACACAGATATTACTGTTAGTGCTAGAAACTTGTTGGTGTTTTTTATATTTTTAGTGTCTTTTGTTTGCTTACACTTACCCTGAGTCTGCAGAGCTCCCTCCTCTCTCTGTCATTTTCTTCAGCTCTTGCTCGAAGCCATGCTTCATTTTGGGATCGATGCCTTTCCACCATCTCCTGCAGCTCCTGATGCCAAAACAAACACACAAATATTGAACCTGACAGAGTCTAACGTCTTAAAAAGATATCTGGTATGTTTATATATGAGCTATATATTGGTTAGATGGATGGATGGATGGATGGATGGTTGTCTGGATGGATGGTTGGATGGATGTTGGATGGTTGGTTGGATGGTTGGATGCATGAGTGGTTGGTTGGATGGAAGGCTAGATGTTGGATGGATGGATGGATGGATGTTGAATGGTTGGATGGATGGATGGATGGTTGGATGGATGGATGGATGGATGGATGGATGGTTGGATGGATGGATGGTTGGATGGAAGGATGGTTGGATGGATGGATGTTGGATGGTTGGATGCATGAATGGTTGGTTGGATGGATGGATGGATGGATGGTTGGATGGAAGGATGGTTGGATGTATGGATGTTGGATGGTTGGTTGGATGGGTCGGATGCATGAGTGGATGGATGGACGGCTGGATGTTGGATGGTTGGTTGGATGATTGGATGCATGAGTGGATGGATGGATGGATGTTGGATGGTTGGTTGGATGGATGGTTGGATGGATGGATGGCTAGATGTTGGATGGTTGGTTGGATGGATGGATGGCTAGATGTTGGATGGTTGGTTGGATGATTGGATGCATGAGTGGATGGATGGATGGATGGATGTTGGATGGTTGGTTGGATGGATGGTTGGATGGATGGACGGCTAGATGTTGGATGGTTGGATGGATGGATGGATGGCTAGATGTTGGATGGTTGGTTGGATGGTTGGATGGATGGATGGATGGATGGATGGATGGATGGATGGTTGGATGGATGGATGGTTGGATGGATGGATGGTTGGATTGATGTTGGATGGTTGGTTGGTTGGATGGTTGGATGCATGAGTGGTTGGTTGGATGGAAGGATAGTTGGATGGATGGATGGATGGATGGATGGATGTTGGATGGTTGGTTGGATGGTTGGATGGATGGATGGATGGCTAGATGTTGGATGGTTGGTTGGATGGTTGGATGGATGGCTAGATGTTGGATTGTTGGTTGGATGGTTGGATGGATGGATGGCTAGATGTTGGATGGATGGTTGGATGCATGAGTGGATGGATGGATGGATGTTGGATGGTTGGTTGGATGGATGGATGGCTAGATGTTGGATTGTTGGTTGGATGGTTGGATGGATGGATGGCTAGATGTTGGATGGATGGTTGGATGCATGAGTGGATGGATGGTTGGATGGATGTTGGATGGTTGTTTGGACGGATGGTTGGATGGATGGATGGCTAGATGTTGAGGGTTGGGTGGATGGATGGATAGTTGGATGGATGGATGGTTGGATGGAAGGATGGTTGGATGTTGGATGGTTGGTTGGATGGTTGGATGCATGAGTGGTTGGTTGGATGGAAGGATAGTTGGATGGATGGATGGCTAAATGTTGGATGGATGGATGGATGGATAGTTGGATGGATGGATGGTTGGATGGAAGGATGGTTGGATGGATGGATGTTGGATGGTTGGTTGGATGGTTGGATGCATGAGTGGTTGGTTGGATGGAAGGATAGTTGGATGGATGGATGGATGTTGGATGGTTGGTTGGATGGATGGTTGGATGGATGGATGGCTAGATGTTGGATGGTTGGGTGGATGGATGGATGGATGGATGGATGTATGGCTAGATGTTGGACGGTTGGTTGGATGGATGGATGGCTAGATGTTGGATTGTTGGTTGGATGGTTGGATGGATGGATGGCTAGATGTTGGATGGATGGTTGGATGCATGAGTGGATGGATGGTTGGATGGATGTTGGATGGTTGTTTGGACGGATGGCTGGATGGATGGATGGCTAGATGTTGGATGGTTGGATGGATGGATGGATAGTTGGATGGATGGATGGATGGAAGGATGGTTGGATGGATGGATGTTGGATGGTTGGTTGGATGGTTGGATGCATGAGTGGTTGGTTGGATGGAAGGATAGTTGGATGGATGGATGGCTAAATGTTGGATGGATGGATGGATGGATAGTTGGATGGATGGATGGTTGGATGGAAGGATGGTTGGATGGATGGATGTTGGATGGTTGGTTGGATGGTTGGATGCATGAGTGGTTGGTTGGATGGAAGGATAGTTGGATGGATGGATGGATGTTGGATGGTTGGTTGGATGGATGGTTGGATGGATGGATGGCTAGATGTTGGACGGTTGGTTGGATGGTTGGATGGATGGATGTTGGATGGTTGGTTGGGTGGCTGGATGGATGGCTAGATGTTGGATGGTTGTATGGACAGTCATGTGACTGTTGACCTGCTGATGTTGTTGCCTGCGAACGTCGTGAGCTTTCTTCTCGTCTCTCAGAGCAGCAGCAGCTGTGGACAGCTCCGATCTCTCTCTAGGAAAACATATTCATTCAGCTGTGAAACATAACTGGAAATCAAATTAAAGTTCTCATTGTGACTTTTCTAATTGGTCCTTTGATGAGGTCAAATTGGACGAAATAAAGAGGCAACTGTGACGGGAAGACTGACCTTTCTAGTTTCTGGAACTCCTGGTCTAACAGGGCGAAGGCCGTCTGAATCATCTTCCCAGCCTGATCTCGAGCTGCACTGAAGTCTCTGTGGAGACTCACCTGCAGTAAGAAAAATGCACCTGTGTTTGCTGGCAACACCCGTTTTGATCTCTCTTCAACAGAGATAACATTTCAGCAGCTTGAAGCTGAAGAGCTAGTTAGAAACCATACAGAGTTGATTAGCATGAGTGCTACCTGTGCACTGACTGCAGGGCTCCTGGACTGCACGGCTGGACTCACTGCCCCACCAAGCTCATAGCGGACGTTAGGAACTTTAGTGGGAGTGAAGCTGACAAAATGAAACCAGAGTTTGAAAACTGAGAGATGAGACTGAAACCGAGCGAGCCAACGAGCGGCAGACAGACTCAGAATGAAACAAACACGTGTGCTCAGAAGCTGCTGACCTGTAACTGATGCCCTGGAGACCAAACTCCGACAGAATCTCCTTCATCACTGGAGAGAAAACCAACATCTCACACAACTGCTGTTCCCAAACCTCTGTGGTTGTTTCATGAATCCGTCAATCATTTTCACAAGAGTTATCCACTTCCTCCACAAATTAAAAGTGCTGCAGGTTTTTCTAGAGCATCATATACCAGTAGTGTAAAACAAAACACCATCTGGGGTTTTTTTTGCTGAAGCACTTATGGCTGAAAGAAACATTTGAACATTTTCTGGTTTGCTGTGTGTGAGTGTAAAGCTACAGGAAAATACAGTTTCAACAGCAGATATTCTTCACAATCACAATTGGACAGTACAGTGTCTCTACTGCCAGGCTGAGATCTGAGCAAGAAGAACTCACTGCAGGGCCAGCATGAACGTCTCCAGCTGCTTAATTCACTAAATCGACAGAAGAACAGGGGGGGCGAGTGAGAGAGTACAGCTGCCCACATATGCTGTCAAATCTTTCTTTTTAACTGGTTTAAGACGATATCACAAAGCTGCTGTGTACAGTTTGCGCGTATTGCATGGTGAAAACTGGTCATATGTGCATATATGTGGAAAAAGTGAGAAAAGTTGTGGTCTTTACGTGAAATTTTCCCAGATTTATCACGAATAAACCAGGTTAAAACCACGGAAGAAGTACAAACAAACCACACAACATGATATGAGCGCCGTATACGTGATATAAAAGTTATACACCGGTGGTTCATGCGTGAAAAATCCGTTTGACATACATGGAACGGTGGTGCGTATTCGTCTCAGAAAAATCACACACAATTGTGTAAGATTTGCGTGATGATTGCATATAAATGATGTAAATTACGCGTAAACTGCATAAATCACAACCAGCCAAACATTTAGAACAGCTCAAGACTGACCCTTCTACCAAAACCCTTGATGGACATCTGCAGACATCGATGAATGACGACCGCATGAAACACGTATGAATGACGTAGATCACGCATGGATCACAAAAGACCAACATTTCATGCGTGGAAAATGCGCAAAATGTACGTAGTGGTTGTGTGACACAGCCTTTACATCCTGGTGCTCTGACCTGTTCAATTAAAAGATTCTAGGACCAAACTTTGACCTTTAACCTTTACCTTAGCTCCTGCTGTGGTACGTATATAAGGCGGCAGTGGCTCAGGCGGTTGAGCAGGTCGTCCAATGATCAAAGGGTCAGCGGTTTGATCCCCACTCCCCCCAGTCAACCGTCGTTGTGTCCCTGGGCAAGTCCACCCCACCCTCCAGCATTGCCCCACCGGTGTGTGAATGAATGCTTATGAATGTCCTGGGGCCTCATTTATAAAGCTTTGCGTAGGATTTGCGTCAGAAATGGCGTACGGATGAAACATAGGACGTGCGTACGCAAAGAAATATTCGGATTTATAAAACCGTGCGCACGCACATCCTACGCATCTTTCCCTTAATAAATCACAACCGATTCTAAATGCAGCGCAGCTTTTTGCGGCTTCATGACACGCCCATAGTTGCCCATAAATAGTCCGTGAAATGCCCACAAATGAATATTCATTGATTGCGGAACCATGGCAAACACAGAGAGGAAATCAAAAAAACGTAACTTCACTCAATGTGAAGTAGAAGTTATCGTTGGCGAGGTGGAAAAGAGGAGAAAAGTGTTGTTTGGAGGGCACAGTGTGGGCATTACTAATGCCATAAAGGCACTTGAGTGGCAAACGGTGGCAGACGCCGTAAATGCTGTAGCCTCACAACCATTCGAGGTTGTGAGGCTACAGCGCTCCATCGGGGGTGGCGGGGGGGGGGACACTGGAGCGCCAGATGCATGCGCCGGGGGGACCGGAGCGCCAGATGCACCGGGTGACACGCGTGGTTCCTCCGAGTGCTCCTCTGTAACGCCGGGCCCAAAAGCCCGCAGAGGTCCAACAGGACGGCTGGAGGAAGTCAGAACCGGCTCATAACCCACTCGTCTTCATTTGCCAGCACGTCTTCTTGCTGTCTAAAGATGCGTTCACTCCGAATTCTTCCATTTGCCACATCTTCTAAGAGCGTAAGATCAGCCATTGTGCGTCATTACGCATTGTGATGGGGCATTTTATTTCCCTCCATTTAATTACATCTGACAAGCTACAGATGTCGGTAATAATCCACGTGGAAATGGGAAATTGATCAGCAAATGTAATTTCTTGTTGCTTTCTGAATGGTTGAGACATACGCCATACATTGTTTTATCAAAAATAAAACAAACTAAAGGCATATGCATGAATAATTCCATAGCTTATGAAGAAATGTTTTAATATGAAAACAACTTTCCCCAGTGGATAATTAGTACGTCCGTCCGTCCGTCCGTCCGTCCGTCCGTCCGTCCGTCCGCACGCCCGCACCTATATTTGCTCCGCCAGACGGACACATTGACGAGAATATCAGTTTTGTACATTATTTCGTTCTGTTAACTATATTATTTATGAGGATGAATTGCACAACATGCCAATATTGCAGAACATATTTCACTTTTCTTTTTCCAAATAAGTGTTCATTTGAATTTCTGTTGTAATTTTCGTTTGATTGTTTTGTTTGTTTGACTGCTGATCGATCAAACGGGTGTTGGTGTAGCTGTTAAGTGTAAGACTTGCTTTGTGAAGTCTTCATGTTATTTCTGAGAGGCAGTATTGTCATTTTCACTTTCACGTGTTTCTTCCATCTGCCGACGGCGTCGCCGTTTCTCATTTCACCCGTTTTTGTGCGTACGCCTGGGTCAGAGCTTGCGTGGAGGACCGCACATTTTCCCGTCAAGTTTGCTTTTTATAAATCTCAACTATTGCGTAGAGAGTGGCGTACGCCTTCTTTTGTGCGTACGCAACCTTTATAAATGAGGCCCCTGGTGATGGTCAGAGGGGCTGTAGGCGCATACCGGGAGCCACGCCTCTGTCTGTCTGCCCCAGGGCAGTTGAGGCTGCATCAGCAGTTACCATCACCAAGTATGAATGAATGAATGACTGAATGATGGACACATTGGAAGAAGTTTGAGCATCTGGAAAAGCAGATAAATCTAATCCATTATTATTATTAAGCTGGAACCTAATTATAACCAAAACCTCTGCTAACCAAAACGACTCTGACTGTTTACTTCTGGTGACGTCATAAGACCAACGAAGGCACTTCATTGTCATTATATACTAAAAGTATACTGGTTAAGAAATATTTGTTCAAGCCACATGTGTGTGTATGTGATGGTGCCAACAAGTGGATCTGGGGGGTATTCCAGGAAGCATGTTTAAACTCCCCTGACTTTAACCCTGAACTCTGGCTGAAATCCGCCTGAACTTGCTTACTCTGGGTATGTCGGTTCCAAAAGACTGGAAATGAGTTAGCGTAATTACGCTCCACTTGGTAACCCTGGGTTAATGCACGTGCACAGCAGGTACATAAAGACATTCTCAATGGATCGCCGATTTCCGGAGTCACCATGAAAACGCGTGGAGAAAAAAAGTGAGCGCTATACTTCAGTGAGACGGAGTCTGAGATTTTAATGATGGCTATGAAGATTATACGACCATCAAAAAAGTAATATGGCTGCATCATCAGCAAAAGAAAGAGTTTCTACTTGTAGTAGAAGAACAGACAAAGTAAAGGCACAAGTTTCTGATCTTATTTCCATTTTCCTTGTGAAACATATATATATATATATATATATATATATATATATATATATATATATATATATATATATATATATATAACTTATCCAATTTTGCCGCCTTAAATGAATTACTTCTATTGGTAACAAATAATTGAGTTAAATTTATTCAACCTAATTTCTTACGTCTATAAAACTTAATTAGTGTTTATTCAACTCAAATTTACATATTTATTTAACTAAATGTCATTTACTCCAATTCAATTATTATTTTTTCCATCTTAATGAATTTTAATTCTTGAAATCTCAAATGTCTACGTTTGAGCCGGCAGATAAACTCATTTTTATAACAATAAAAAGAAAAAAAACATACATGTCTAAAGAGTACATCCATTTAAGAATTTTCCACATTGTGTTTGTCTCATTTGGCTGTATGGGTGCTATATAAACTCATCATCCTCTTCCTCCCTCTCACTCATGGTGCAGAGACTTAATGATAGTAGGACAAAATGAATCGTCAAAACACACTAAAACAGCTAAACAACTAAACACATTTGGTGAAAAACCCACACTTAAACCCAAATCCAGACAGGCAAAGGGAATGGTATCCCACAATCCCTTGCGGTGCCGATCTAACAGCAGCACCAAAGTTACACCTACTTAATTGAATTAATTTGAATGAAAGTAAAATAAATGTCTGAAAACTATGTGTTATTTTTAAACTGACTTAACAAAAAATTGATTTTTTAATGATCTTAACTGAAGCAAATAATTAAGTTAGATCAAAGTATAAAGTTGACTTTTCCAACATCCATATGTGGTCTTATCACCCTCTCACGGTGGAAAAAGTATTATCTGAGCTTCTTCATCCACTAAATCATCTTCAAATGGACACGCCATGCTGCTTCACCTCTCTGAAAACAAACTAACCTTCAACTAAACCTGCTCCAGACCAGGTTATGTTCAGAGCATGAGTTGCTATGGCAACTTGACATACCCTGAAACATACCTTCATTTCTGGAACTGAAAGCTGAGGTTATCAACTTCCTTAGCCTCAAACTTACTATGGTAACTAGCATAACCTGCTTCCTGGAATACCCCCCTGAGCAAGTCCTTCCACAGGGGTAAACATCATTTCTCCTTCCACTTGTGAGCTAAATTTGGTCCATTCCAGGATAGATTAAATGCAAAGAACACATTTCCTTTGTCACATCATTGAAAAATATAAAGGAGTTTAATGTTTACACAGAAATGACCTAAAGGAGTCCGGTCACGATGTCCGGTTTCTGCTACTCCCCTCTGTGGCCTAGTAATCCGCTGGATTACTCACACCTGTTCTGCTGCCGGCTTAAACACCTGCTTCTTCATCACTTCCTGCTGAGACGTCATCAGCAGTCTTCCTCGGTCGGCCCTGTTCCTACGCATGTCTGACCCCCACTGGTTTGAAGACCCACCCTTCTGCACGGAACAGCCCAAGAGTTTAAACTGCCATTCATGATCCCATATTTGTCCTTGAAGGTCTATCCCCATGTTTGTTTTGGTTCCACCGCTCATTTGGCTCAATCCTGATGTTCACAGGGTTTATAACAAAGCTGTCAAACTCTAAGAGCCTCTGTGCCACAGTGAATGTTAAAAAGCAAAATGTGTCTTTTTGAGTCCTTGGCAGCATGAAGTGTGTCCTGTTTTGTCCAGAACTTTCTCTACTCTTCCTGCTGAGCTGCACAGTACCTGGTTGTCTTTCAGAGGGGTTGATCAACTTCATCACCTTTAGATCATTAAAATCCTGCTCTTCGTTTTTCCCCCCAAACACATACAGCTGTGAAACAGAGACAGACATCATCAGAGGCCCACTCTGTCGGGCCGAGCTGTCTGAGCGAAACCTGGAGCCGTCCTCTGACATGGCTGTGGAGGATGAAGGCAGAGTGTCCGTGTCGACGGGCCGGAGGAATCCCGAAGTACAGAGGAACCTTCCACTTCATCTTTGCTGAGGACAGAACCAGAAACCCCTTTAAGCTCTTCTGTTGCTCCTCTGAGAATCAGCTGTTCTTCCCTCACCAATACTGAGTTTATGGATTTCATTGGTTGATGTGACCGTGCCGTCCTCCTTTGTGCTTTTCCCTCCAAAAAGGTAAATGTCCTAAAAGGAGTAAAACTGGTCACATGTTTTGTTTTTCTTCGGTAGTGTTTGCTGTTTGTATGACTGTCGACACAAAATATTATAGACTTTTGAACCATCTGAAAAAAAAGAAAATTTTCTACTAGACAGAAACAAAAGTTCTGTTTTTTTCTTCTGTTGGACAAACAAATGGCAGCATTTTATAGCGTCGACTTATTTTGGAATACACACACACGTGCACACACGCACACACACACACACACATACAAACACACACTTTTCTAAAAGCAACATTTCAGATCTGGATTAAAAGCCTAAATCTGTTCGTTAATTCTATTTTTGTGTCGCAAATGTTCAAATATGCAGTCATTTATGTAAAATCTGAGGGAAAAAATGCAACTAAAAATGTTTTTAACCAAATTTCCCAAATCAACGCCTGGACAGCTGTTCATGACCCCAACTGGCATCAGGATGGAAGAGGGTCTGCTGATAAACAAGCCGTGTGTGCGTGTGTTTGTGCATGTGTGTGCATGCATGTGGGTGTGTGTGCGTGTGTGCATGTGTTTGTGCACGTGTGTGCATGCATGTGGGTGTGTGTGTGTGTGTGCGTGTGTGTGCATGCATGTGTGTGTGTGTGTGTGTGTGTGTGTGTGTGTGTGTGTGTGTGTGTGTGTGTGTGTGTGTGTGTGTGTGTTGTGTGCACACATGTGTACCTTGTCATGATGTGCAGTTAGGGTTTGACCGCTGCAGGCTGCAGGAGCTTCTCCTTTCACGTCCCGTTTTTCCCACATCAGGTTTTCTAAAACAAATGGAATCATGAAAGAAGGTTCAAACTGTTAAGATGATGTTAAAATACTACATTTTGCATCTTTATCTCATATTTTATTGCAAATTGTTACATCCTAGTTGTTCATGATTTTTTTCCGTCTCTTAGATTTCTGTGGTTTCATTTCTGATAAACGTTGTTAATGTGATAAAGCTCCAGAATTTATAAAGGTGATCAACTTTTCCAATGAACAGTTAACCAGATGCATTGATTAAACATGGCTGCTGTGTAATGATTTAATTAGAAAGAAAGCAAGGTAGGAAAAAGAAATATGTCCCGTGGTCTGAACCATGTTCCCTAGAGCAGTGTTTTTCAACCTTCTTTGAGCCACGGCACACTTTAACCCTGACAAAAATCCCGCGGCACACCAGCATCCAAAAAAAAAAAAAGCAGAAATTCACGGTCTGTATTGATCGACCTCCTCGTAAGTTCCAAATCCACCCTTTCCAAAATTCCTAATTTTAACATTTCCATCGATTCCTCTCCAGTTTTCCCCTCCCCTCAAGTAAAGAGTCTGGGTGTCATCCTTGATAGTACATTATCATTTCAATCCCACATCAATAGCATTACTCGGTCAGCCTACTATCATTTACGTAATATTAATCGTCTCCGCCCCTCCCTCACCATCCACTCTGCCTCCATTTTAGTTCATAGTCTGGTCACTTCTCGTCTCGACTATTGTAATGCTCTTCTCTATGGTCTTCCCAACAAAACTCTAAATAAGCTTCAATTGGTCCAGAATTCAGCTGCCCGCATCATCACCAGAACCCCCTCCTTCCATCACATCACTCCCGTTCTCCAGCAGTTGCACTGGCTTCCAGTAGCCTTTAGGATTAAGTTCAAGCTCCTTCTCTACACTTTCAAAGCCCTCCATAGCCTGGCTCCCTCCTATCTCTCTAATCTCCTCCATGTTAACACTCCCTCTCGCTCTCTTCGATCTTCTTCCTCCCTTCAGCTCTCTGTCCCTCCGGCCCGTATGGTCACCATGGGGAGCCGTGCCTTCAGTCGCTCTGCTCCCCAACTCTGGAACTCTCTCCCCCCAGACCTCCGTAACACTGACTCCTTTCTGATCTTCAAATCCAGACTCAAAACCTTTCTGTTCAAGCTTGCATTTCCGGAACACAGTTTCTCATTTTCTGTCAGCTGATTTTATTAATGAATCCACTTTATTTATTGTTTTTAACTTGTGATTTTATTGTGTTTTACCTCTAACTTTGTACAGTGACCTTGGGTGTTTTGAAAGGCGCTTTTAAATAAAATGTATTATTATTATTATTATGTGATTAAGCCTTCAAGAATGATTGGCGGAGACAGTTAAAGGGGCGGGACTTTTCCTTACACAGTTATAGCTGCAGCTAAATCGCGGTACCGTGATTCTTATCAAAATGTCTTTAAAAAAATAAATAAACACAAAGAAAAAGTAATTTTAAGATCTTTTATATTCCTAACTACTCAGTGTTTTATCAGGGCCTGTTTGGATGAACACAGAGCTCATTTCCTGGAGATGGAAAATGTTTTTAGATCAGTTAATGAGGGCAATTTCTCCACGGCGCACTTGACCATCTCCCACGACACACTAGTGTGCCGCGGCACACTGGTTGAAAAACACTGCCCTAGAGGATCAAAGCTGATCTGACAGAGAGCATCCACATGTCTCCATACCTGTAGAAAGAACGTACAGGTCTTTACAGAAGTCTCCCGCGACTCCACAACCTCCAAACATGAACACCTGATCACCAGCCAGGGCACAGCTCTGACCCCACCTGCAACCACACAGAAATACACCAGAATGGGATTTTAACTGGACTGTGAACTACTGCCGGGTTCCTGAAAAGACTTTCACTGCCTTTTCATGAACTACTTCAACTAGAATCTCACAGAGCAGGAGGCAGTGATCCGTGTGTTTTAACTGGAGTCCAGGTGAGAGACACTGAAACAGATGAGAAAACTGAACTCTGTCTTTGTTTTCTTTTACTGAGGTGTTTTTTCTTCTTCTAAATGCTGAGATAATGTTCGCGAGTGTCTCATTATTTAACCTGTGTTGAAGAGCATGAGGTCGTCCGCTGGATGGCCGTTCAAAACGCCTCCGTATGTGTAGATGTTGTCTCCAACAGCAACAGAGCTGTGCCTGAGGGTCCTGGGGGCCACGCCCCCAACTGCTAACCACTCCCAGGTGAGGGACACTGTGACACCAGAGCAGGGTCAAAAAAGCCTTGTGCCTGTGATGATGTCACATCCTCACCTATGTCGAAGCTGTAGACCCCCGGCAGACATTCAGCGGCGTCGGGACAGGAAGCTCCTCCAAACAGATACAGCCGTCCCTTAGCGACACTGAACCAACAAGACACACAGAAAACAAAAACCGTTTCACAAAAGCAGAATATTTCTTTTGGGCAGTGATCTAAGTCAGGTTGGGGTCTGGGACTGACCACAGAGTGTGTCCCTCTCTGGCAGACGGTACCTCACCAGCCTGTGGAATCTCCTCCCAGGTCGCATCGTCAGGATTCACTGCAGGCAGCAACAACAGCCAGACAAGGCAGTCAGTTTTGTGTAGTGTTTCTGTTGTCTGGGTTTGTCTGTTGCTTCTGTCACAGTCACACCAAGTTCAAGTTTTCAAGAATAAAGGACTAAAAACTGATGGAATATTTATTTCTTTTGTAAGTGACCGTGGTACAAAGCGGGATAACGGCCTTCGATGTGTTCAACCCGAATCTTCCACAGCGTGGACGCTCAGACGAGGAAAACAGAGAGGTTCATGGATCTATTTATCTGTAGGTGGATGACCAGAATGGGGCGGAGCTTGGAGCTTGTGGCCCCGCCCAGCATATTTTTTACATCACAAATGCAACCTTTTTTGAACTGCATTTTATCATCTCCTCCTGATTTACAGCAATTTGGATAAAGAAATACTCAGAAATGCACATTTGATTTCTTTATCCATGTCCTCCATCAAGGGAAAAATGTCACAAGAACATGTTAAAAGCACCAAAAACAGTATTTTTCTTTTTAATTGGAGTGGGTCTTTATGTTCATTGTTAATATCACTTTCTGCTCAAGTCTGAACTTCAGAGCTTTGTGGATCCTACCTGTTAGCATGTAGAAGTCATTGAAGTAAAGCGGCGTGTCCTGAAGGATGAAAGGCAGAGAAATGTTCAGAAACTCAGAGGCACGGAGTCATCAAAGCTAAAAACGGTCTGTCAAAACCTCTTGGTTGATGCTGCAGGCTCCCCCAAAAAGAAAGGCCACCTTTCCTGCCACAGCGAGCGCGTGGCCGTGCCTGCACAACCCAGACAGTGAAGAAACACAAGCTCACAAAGTTTGACTGAAATCTGCCCCAGACATCCAAAGAAGTAACACAGGTGAGCTTTGAAATTAGTCACACACAAAAAAACGCTTACATTTGGTCTGGGGGGGCAGTGACTTTGGACAGGTGGTGCAACCCCCCCCAATCCAATGCAATTAAACCAATTAGTGAGAAACCTTCTATGACATGATGATGCTCCCAAGTTGAAGTCAAACTCACAAACATGAGTCTGGACTTAGGAAACACAAAATGACGCATTGCTGCTGCTCTACATTTGCACCCAAAGGGGCGTCAGACTGTTGGTTTTGTTTCCAATGGATTTGAGGTCAGCAGGACTCCTGAAGCCGTCTCTCACTTCTTTCCCTTTCTGACTTGAGAAGTTTTGCAGATTTCTTTATTTCTTTTGCTCAAAGCATCACCTGAACTCCAGAGGACTTTAACCCAGAGGTGTATGCAGTCTCAGAAGAGCTGAAACCAGGCTGAGTAGGTAAACCTGCTTGGTCCTTCACTTAATTTTTTTTTGTTTAGCAATCCAGCAAAATACTTTTTCCATAGCAGATTAAGAAATATGATTCAAATAAAGTAATCTTGCCAGGGAACAGATTTGATGGACTGAATCAGTGCACACTGTTACCATGGCAACCCCATGAGCTAAAGACTGCATTTCTTTAACAACTCTTGTTCTGGGATGACACAGACTGACCTGTCAGGTCTCGTGGCATGGGAAGCTGTGGACCTTAAATTCTGCTTCTGGAGAGGAAAGCGGTTGGTGTTGTTAGGCACAACACTGTGATCAGATCTGAATGCTCAAAAACTGGGATATGGACCACATCTGCTGAGTAGTTATTGTCCCATCAAAAAAAGGGGAAACTCTGCTTTTACCTCCTCTCCAGGATGGACAGCAGTCACCGCTGCACCCAGTTCCAGGAGTGCTGAGGGTCAAGCAGGAAGGCACTGGAGTCTGATTTTGGCGGTTTTAATGTGACCTATCTGCATTTTGAACCCACAACCTTACAGTGCAGACACTCTACCATTAGACCACTGAGTTGGTTGAACCTCTGATCTCACTGCTACTGAGAACGAAGTGGACCTCTGTGTTTTATTATTCTGACTGGAGCGGTCTGTCGGTGCGAAGGACAGCTTCAAGTCTTATTTATGTGACACAAGTTTTTCTGTCCAAGTTGGACAGTGTTCTTCTTCAGAGGCTCCACTCAAACATGGTGTACCCCTAGGCTCTGTTTTAGCCCCTCTTTTATTCTGGCTTTACCTGCTGCCACTGGGTCCATTTTTGGGAAATATAATGTGTCGTTCTACGCTGATAACATCCAGATCTGTGTTCCGTTAAAATCTGCAGGAGCTGAGGGGAATTTTATGCTTTTATTGTAAAATTGATTTTGTTGTTTATCATCATATTGTTTAGTGATTTTATTTGATTTTAAGTGAAGCACTTTGGTTGCCTTTGCTTTTTTAAAGTGCTACACAAATAATAAATTGATTGATTGTTTGATTGATTGATTGATTGATTGATTGATTGATTGATTGATTGATTGATTGATTGATTGATTGATTGATTGACCGACCGACCGACCGACCGACCGACCGACTGACTGACTGACTGACTGGTTGGTTGGTTGGTTGATGATTGATTGATTGATTGATTGATTGATTGATTGATTGATTGATTGATTGATTGATTGATTGATTGATTGATTGATTGATTGATTGACCGACTGACTGACTGACTGACTGACTGACTGACTGACTGGTTGGTTGGTTGGTTGATGATTGATTGATTGATTGATTGATTGATTGATTGATTGATTGATTGATTGATTGATTGATTGATTGATTGATTGATTGATTGATTGATTGATTGATTGATTGATTGATTGATTGATTGATTGATCCACTGTGTTGGTTGAATAGTCACACTTTTTGTCTTGTGGATTAGAAATGACAAAGGCCTCTGTGAGGAGGTCATGAGGTGATGTACAAAGAGCATCATTATGAAATAAATGATCAGATTTTCATTTTGGTTTTAACCAAAGGGACTCACTTCAAGTACAGCAGGAGAATGGATAATTTCCAGGTTTATGCACGAGCAGTTTTCATGTATATAGACCAAGTTTAGCTTGAATTATTTTATAGTTTGCACTTAACTATCTTGAAAAGGTAGCATGATTTTAATGACACAATGTTGAATTTTTTTAGTAGCACCTCTGTTGATTTTTGGAAAAAATCTTAATACTGCTTAATCTGGATTTGATATACCAGATGATTAAGGGTTGAGATTAGAGGACTGGTTCGAGAAGCACAGCTGACCTGGGACTTGGAGGGTCTCCTCTCTGCTCTTTCTCAAACCAGTGGCCACTAGCTAAAGCCATTCCGCTTTTCTCTGCCACCGCCTGTCTGTCAAACACACAACACAAACACACAACACGAATGTTAAGGAGACATACACTCTAATAGTCTACTGTTTTCAGTTACATCATTGATACTATTCCATGACTCCAGTCTGCAACCTCAAAACATCCAGAGTAACAGTAAAAGAGGCTTGATTAAAGCCTCCAGATGTTGCGACCAATGCATGAGGGTGTTAGCAACAGCTGAAGTTTCAATGCTACATGCTGAGACAGCATTTGGAGAAGACATGCTGCTGCTGAATTAACAGCATTTCAGTCAGACAACTCTTGCAGTAAAGAAGATTTATTCCATATTTCTTTTAATTTGGCATAAGGCTCCGTTCAGATACATAAAACAAAGATCTCCATAGAAATCTTTGGGTAGTAAACTACCCCTAACGGAGCTCACAGGTGGAAGCCGGGGAGGAGGGTGAGGTGACGAACGCAGAGCTCACGGAAATGAAAGAAGAGGATTGGACCGCACATGGACTTCAGTAGGACGCTGAACAGATGAGTTAATTAGACTGAACCGCCCGCAGGGAGGAGTAACCAGGTAAGCGCGCTGCTCGAGTTGCCTGCCAGAAATACTCCCAGGGTTGTTCATGTCTTGGATTACACCGTCTGTTGTAATCTACCTCTTTTTCTTTTGCAGATCTTCTTCAAAGCTCCATCTGCTTGTATTTTCTGATAATCAGGTGGCGATTGTTGGAGTCCAGAGCATGCCAGGTCTGAGAGAAACACATGATGCCCCATAATATCCACAACAAGAAACTAACTAACTAACTAACTAACTAAAATGCCAGAAGGACAACAGTTCCAACCTGGAACTGGCCGTTTTAACTGTGCTTCTCTAAGAAGCTGCCACCATGTGCGTTTTGGTAAAATAATCAGGGAATGAGGAGGACACGTCCCACAAGAAAACACACTTTTTAAGAAATGATGCCAGTCCTTCATGCAAAGTCTGAATTTGTGGTTTAATCTTTCTAACTCCCTAGAGACAGATGAGAGCTAACTATCCATTCTTCCATTTTTTTTTTACCTGCTCATTACCAGTTCAGGTCACGAGTTGCTGGAGCCTACCCAGCCACTGCTGGGCAAAGGCGGGTGGCCCCGATCATCACAGGGCCACGGAAAATATCAATCATAGGAGCTGTTTGTAGAGGTGTGGTGAAGCAAGCATGAGGAAACCTACCTGTTGAGCTCTAATACTGTCAGAAGGTTTATGCTGATTTTCTAGCTTTCAGGTTAGTAACTGAAGCCTCTGGAAACAACACTCACCTCACGGTCCTGCAGCTCCCCTCTGCTTCTCAGTTTACTGGTAACCTACACTTCCTAATGCAGGTGCTGTTACCTAGCAACCTTCTTCAAACTCATCTCAGAGCAAAGCTGCAGTTTACCAGGAAGCGGTGCGAGGAAAATTAAGAAAGAAAACTTTTTCACTGTTTACAGATGGAACTGCACAGTCAGCACTGTCAGGTGATTGTCACAAACATTTTTTCAAAAGTCCAATTATGCATCACGGAGAATCATCTTTTTTCCATCTCATTGCTCTTTCAATGTATTTCTCTCTGCTGCTCTCTATTGTGGTGTGGCTGAATATGAAGATAAACTGCTGTAATCACTAAATAAAAAATGTCTGTGTGTGCATGAATGTGTGTGCATGTGTGTGTGTGTGTGCATGAATGTGCAGGTGTTTGTGTTCATTTTTGTGTGGTTGTCTACCTGAGCGTACGTCTGTGTGCGCTTATATTTTTTAGGCTTATTTGATTAATTAAAGCATTATTATTCCTTTACAATCGTTTAAGGGCAACAAGCAGAAACTTTCTTTAGGCTACAGTCTATCGAGTTTTCATTCCTTGTCTCACAGATTGAAATCAGGTTGACTTGTTCATTAAAGAAGCAGCAGGGGGCGACAGACTCAAAGAAGCTTCTGAGCACAGAGGAGAGGAAGGGGAATAGAGGAAAGGAGAGACATGATGTTCACAGAAACAATTATCCAGCAGCATTTTAAAAAGATGGTCATTATAAAAAAAAGTATTCTACTAAGCCCTTACTTACTTTAACTCCTCCTCCTCCTGTTCAAGGCAGAGTGACAGCACCCAAATGGTAATAAACTGACACTCATTTGCATAAACTGGAAGTTGCTACATAAATATTCCACGGTTGAGAAACCACCCACAGAAGGGTGAGAGAGACATTAAAAAGAGTTAAATATATTTATAAACGCCCCCATACCCTGGTGGTTTTTCCTCCGAGCTTGAGGGTCCTGCAGTATCTTAGCTGTTCCAAGCACTGCGCTTTTCTGAGAGGTCTGAGGTCTTTCCAGGTATCTGTTGTAGCCACTCCTCCAGCTTGGGGGTTACTGCCCCCAGTGCTCCAAATACAACCTTTACTTTCCAGGCTTTCTCCAGTTCTTCTCTGAGTCCCTGGTATTTCTCCAGTTTCTCATGTTCCTTCTTCCTGATGTTCCCATCACTTGGCACTGCCACATCCACCACAACGGCTTTCCTCTGTTCTATTTCCACCACTACAAAGTCTGGTTGGTTCGCCATTACCATCCTATCAGTCTGGATCTGGAAGTCCCACAGGATCTTTGCCCTCTCATACTCTACCACCTACGGAGGTGTTTCCCATTTTGACCTTGGGGTTTCCAGTTCATATTCTGCACACATGTCCCTGTATATTATTCCAGCCACTTGATTGTGGCGCTCCATGTATGCTTCACCTGCCAGCATCTTACACACTGCAATTATGTGCTGGATTGTTTCAGGCACCTCTTTGGACAGGCTACACCTTGGGTCTTGTCTGGTGTGGTAGATCTACACCTTGGGTCTTGTCTGGTGTGGTAGATCTACACCTTGGGTCTTGTCTGGTGTGGTAGATCTACACCTTGGGTCTTGTCTGGTGTGGTAGATCTACACTTTGGGTCTTGTCTGGTGTGGTAGATCTGAGCCTCTATGGCTCTGGTGCTCAGGGCTTGTTCCTGAGCTGCCAGGATGAGGGTTTCAGTGCTGTCCTGTAGGCCAGCCCTTTCTAGCCATTGGTAGGACTTCTTGATATCAGCCACTTCAGTTATGGTCCGGTGGTACATCCCATGCAGGGGTTTGTCCTCCTATGAGGATCTGTCCTCCAGCACTGTATCCTTCTGCTCTCCATTGCCTGAGACATTCACTGAGCACACTGTCAGTTGGGGCCTTGAGCTTGATGTACTCATGCATCTTGGATGTTTCATCCTGGATAGTGGCTTCTACACTCACTAGTCCTAGGCCTCCTTCCTTGCGGCTAGCATACAGTCTCAGGGTGCTGGATTTGGGATGGAACCCTCCATGTATGGTGAGGAGCTTTCGTGTCTTCACATCCATGGTCTGTGTCTCTTCCTTTGGCCATCTTATTTTTTCCTGCAGGTATCTAAAAACTGGCAGTGCATAGTTGTTTGTTGCCCGGTTCTTATTCTTGCCATTGAACTGGCTTCTCAGGACTTGCCTTACTCGTTGGAGGTATTTAGCTGTTGCAGCCTTCCTTGTTGCCTGCCCCAGGTTGCCATTTGCCTGCCTTCAATTCCAAGGTACTTGTAACTAAGTTCGCGCCTATGGCCCCTCTGACCATCACCGGGACATTCATGCACATTCACACACCAGTGGAGCCACACTTGACCTCAATGTCTGCTGTTGTTCCTTCTGGGAGTGAGACCCCTCCTGTGTGGACTACCTTGGTTCTCTTTGTCACTATCCAGTTGCATTTCTCGAACCCGAATGACATCCCAATGTCAGTACTGTAGATCCTGGTGGTGTGGATCAGGGAGTCAATGTCAAACTCGCTCTTAGCATATAGCTTGATGTCATCCATGTAGAGGAGGTGACTGATGGTGCCCCCATTTCTGAGTCAGTATCCATAGCCAGTCTTATTGATTATTTGGCTGAGGGGGTTCAGACCTATGCAGAACAGCAGTGGGGACAGAGCATCACCTTGGTATGTCCCACATTTGATGGACACTTGTGCAAGTGGCTTCCCATTGGCTTCAAGGGTGGTTTTCCACAGCTTCATGGAGTTTCCTATGAAGGCTCTTCGAGTCCTGTTGATGTTGTACAGCTCCAAGCATTCAGTGATCCATATGTGTGGCATTGAGTCATAGGCCTTCTTGTAATCAATCCAGGCTGTGCACAGGTTGGTGCCCCATGACATGCAGTCTTGAGCGACTGTTCTGTCAACCAGGAGTTGGTTTTTTTTGGCTCTTCTTGAGTGTCTACTTGAGTCCTTCCGTTAGCCATTCGGGGTGAGTCCCATCTCTTAGCAGCTGGTTCATTTGTGCTGCCAGGCGCTCATGGAGTGCAGTGAGTTTCTTCAGCCAGTAGGCTTGTATCATGTCAGGGCCCGGTGCTGTCCAGTTCTTCATACCTGAGACTCTTTCTTGGATGTCTGCCACTGTGATGGTTACTGGATTCTGTTCAGGGAGGTTTCTATGTTCTTTTCTCAGAGAGACCAGCCACTGGGCATTGCTGTTATGTGCTGTCTCTTTCTCCCATATACTTTTCCAGTACTGTTCAGTTTCTAGCCTTGATGTGTCAGCTCTGCTGTTTTAGATAGATGACTTTATTAAACCCACAATGGGGAAATTTCATTTATCTGTGGCAGCAACACGACATTCAGAAATAATCTATATAATATAACATCAATAAAGGACATCACAAATTACATTTATATTAGATAATTAAAAATATTACTAAAATTATTATGAAAAATTATTATCAGAAATGAGATTCTTATTAAATAAAGAAATAAATATTAAATAAATACAGCTGCAAAAGTGTAAAAAACATGCGGTCTGCAAAACATGTAAACTGTAAAAAAACATTACAAATTTTTTCAAAATACAGAAATAACTAATGATGTTCACACCAAAAACAAAAACAAACAACTGTTCAGGAACAAAAAACAATTTAAAATTGAAAAACAACAACTACAACAAAAGTAAATGAATCAATGACTAAACAGAAAAACACCCCTGGGACCGTGGAGTGTCACTTTGACACGGTGTTGTACAGTCTGATGGCTGTGGGGAGGAATGACCTGCAGTAGCGCTCCTTCTTACACTGAGGGTGCAACAGTCTTGTGCTGAAGGAGCTGGTCAGCGCCTCTACAGTTTGGTGCAGGGGGTGGGAGGGGTTATCCATGATGGATGTCAGCTTAGCTCACATCCTCCTGTCCGCCACCTCCTCGATGGACTCAAGTGTGCAGCCCAGGACAGAGCCGGCCCTCCTAACCAGTTTGTTAAGCCTCTTCAAGTCTCTGCCTGCACTGCCCCCCCCAGCACCCAACTCCATAAAGGACCACTGAGGCCACCACAGTGTCGTAAAAGGTCCTCAGCAGCTGTCTGCACACGCCAAAGGACCTCAGTCTCCTCAGCAGGTGAAGGCGACTCTGGCCCTTCCTGTACAGAGCATCCGTGTTGTTGGACCAGTCCAGTCTGTTGTTCAGGTGAACACCCAGATATTTAAATGTGTCCACGACCTCAATGTCTGAACCCTGGATGTTCACCGGTGACTGTGATGGTGAGGACCTCCTGAAGTCCAGTATCAGCTCCTTTGTCTTGCTGGTGTTAAGCAGCAGGTGGTTAACTTCACACCAGCTAACAAAGTCAGTGATGACCCCCCTGTACTCCTGCTCATCCCCCCCTGATACACAGCCCACAATGGCACTGTCGTCTGAGAACTTCTGCAGATGACAGTGGTGGGAGTCGTAGGTGAAGTCTGATGTGTACAGGGTAAACAGGAAAGGGGAGAGCACAGTCCCTTGAGGTGCCCCCGTGCTGCAGACCACCACATCAGACACACAGTCACGCAGCCTCACAAACTGTGGCCTGTCTGTGAGGTAGTTGATGGTCCAAGCAACCAGATGTTGGTCCACACCTGCAACCTCCAGCTTCCTCCTCAGCAGTGATGGCTGAATTGTGTTTGAATTCTGAATTGTGTTTTGACCCTCCCACTGAGTGTACATTTTCGCAGGCTGAGTTGCAAACAGCCTGTTTATCCGTCTGGCTTCATTGTCTCTTCTTTACTTCTGTAGGCGGCTGCTTATGGCTAGGAGCCTTTGTTTGGCAGTTTCCAGTGCTTCAGGTATGGGCATCTGGGTATATCACTTAGGTACTTGCTTTTTCATGACACCTCTTTGAGCCTCTGTCAGCTGACTCACATCCCCCCGAGTTACCTTGATTTTGGCCTCTAAAAGTAGCTTCCATGGTGGGTACTGTTTTCTTCCATGGTTGCTCTTATAGCCAAGCATCTCAAGGATTTCTGCTGCTGAGGTGTAAACCAGTTCATTGGTTTCTGTGATTGTTTTGTTAGGAATTGCACTCAATGCTTCATTCACAGTTTCCAGTAGACTTTCAGGCGGTACATCACTTAACCGTTGTAGCTGTTGTCGGGGTTGCCTGGTGTACATTCTAGACTTGTCTTTCAGGTCAGTTGCTGCCTCGCTCAGCATATCTGTGGTTGTTGGGGCTGTGTACCCAAGCTCAAGGTGGGAGTGTGGTATAGCCTCCTCTCTGACCTGGTGTTCTGGTTCTCCTGTGGTGGTATTGCAATTGTATCGTACCACTTCAATCTCAAGTTGTGATAGGAGTTGCTGTTTATGTATGTTAGAACATTGAGCTACCAGTTGCTTGGCAGTTAGCCTTGATTGTGGGTTTCGAAGCATCCATTCATTCCACATTCTCTGCATGTAACCCCTCTGGGTGGGATTGCTCGAGTAGTAGCATTCCAACAGAACATTGTTCTCACATCTAGTCCATTTCAGTCAATTTCCAGTAGTCCACTTTCCATTAGGGTGCTCTGGTCCCCCAGCACCTGACACAGACCTTGTTTGGTCGGGGAGACGTCTGAGCCGGCATGAAATGTGGTTCATTGTCTCTCATGGGTTAGGAGGTAGGCAGTAGCACTAAGGGTCTTGCCCAAGGGCCTTCAGTGGGTTATGTACCACTACTAGCAACTAATTGTTTATTTTAATTTAAAAAAATCAATTCAATACACAACAATGCAAAACAGCAACAAGGAAGGAACAAGCCTGGGAGTTATTATTACATTTTACACAAATAAATTGAAACTAATGCTCAGATGGAATGTTTAAATGGGTTTCTTATCGTCACAGTTTCTTATAGTGTTCATGTATTGCTTGAACTCATTGATAAAAATAGAAAAATGAGGGGTATGATTTGTAACTTTGGATTTATGAATGTTCCATTTGCATAAAAACAATAAAAGGTTAATGATGTAGAATTGTTCTTTTTTATGAGATAGACAGTGGGTGAGGCCAAACATAACATGTCCTAAGTACAGGCGGAAGTCTTAGTCTATGTGGGCGGAGATGAAATGACAAACTTTAGACCAGAGAGTGGTGGAAAAGGGACATAACAAAAATAAATGTACAACATCTTCAGGCTGTTCTTGACAAACAGAGCAGCTAACATCACTATCTTCTTTGAACCTTTGCAGATTTAGTTTGGATGGGTGGAATTTATGGATTAGTTTAAATGAGATTTCTTTCACTTTATTGGTTAAAAAGTATTTTGCTGGTAGATTCCAGATCTTTTTCCACTCTAATTGGTAAACTAAATTATTCCAATAAGAAACTACATAGAGAATGGACACAACATCCTTCTGAAAGAGTGAGCGTATATGGCGATTTGTGTTACGAGAAAAAGAAAAACAAATTTGTCCTATTTCTATTTTAGTTGGATCAATTGGTAATAAAGTTGGACTCTGCAATGATGAGCTTTTGAATAACGTAGTGACACACTTAGGAATTGCTTTCAAAACAAACTCCGTTTTAGGTATTTTGATGCAATATTTGAAGCAAAATTCTTCATGTGACATTAAAGATTGATTTGATTTGATTAAAACAGCTGATTTAAGTTTAATTCAAACACATTAACAGAAAGTTAAACATTATCTGATTACTAGCTAGTCTCATTCATCTTTTCATTAAATTCTAATTTTGAGTCTACGAATGCAGCTTCATTTTGATAATGAAAAAGTATTTCCGGTATTGACTTTTATTTTTAGTTATGCTACAAAAATGGTTCCATAGCACTCAGTTCACCTGCAGAGAAAAGCTCTGGGGACAAATTCCTGTCCTTTATCCTCCTACCTCATTCGTGTGGTTTTTAATATATATTTAGACCAATCTTTGTTTCTTTTAACTCAAACATGTCCCTTTAAGAGGCTTCAGTCTGCAGTGCTCCACATAAACGTGACCGTTCAGCTGCTGTTTTCTCTGTCATCACGACACAATCACAGATGGAGTCAAATGAGATCCCAGCTTTAAAACTTTATTGCTGTCAATAACCGAATAACCGGTTTGACCGCCGGCTCCTTTGATGGGGAACAAACGGGCCGCCGACTCTCTGCTGGTGGATGATGTAAGCGGCCGGTCACGTTTCCCTCCGTCAACACTCGTTTTTATGTTTTATTCATGCACGCACACACCGCACGGGACCACAGCCTGATACACGTGACCCGTCCCTCCGTCTGCTACTGTCGAACCCACAGGAAGCTCACGGCCTTTCAAAATAATGGACACTGCCCCATTCAATCTTCACCAACATGATGTATTGTACGATTCTTTATCCAAATCGAGTTTTTAAAAATACTATCATTTAAACTATTTAAAATAAAACTCCATTTGTTTGTTTTCTAACATTGTTTTCTTTCTGTACAATTTATTTTGGAGACATACGGGTTTTATTTCCGGTCCTGGCTTTGCTCCTGAGTGGTAATGGACACATTTCTTTACACATTTTAACGGTGAAAATGCGGTGACAGTAAATCCGTAAGGGCTCGGTTCTGGTTCCGTCTCCCCAGTAAGTCAGATCTGGGCGGAACAGGACAAGACGGGACCGAGAACCGGACCCGACGGGAGGATTTTGTCAATTGTTTGTGACGAGCAACCAAAAAAGTCTTCAGACTTTCAAATTAAAAGACTTCTCACTTGACCACGGATCCAAATCAGACTGAAGTTATCCCGAGTTCCAAGCTATTTGTGTTCATTTAGTTCTAGTTTTGTCTTCATTGATATCATGTCTTTCACATCTCAAGCACTTCTAGATTTATTTCAGGGTGAGTGTTTTTGTGAAAGACAGCACACTGCACTCACTGGCCTCCAGAGCATTGGTCTGTGATTGGAGGGCCAACTGTCACATGACTTTGGTTGTATTCAGACTGGACACATTTGGTTCGCTTTCTCTGATAATCCAGAGCAAGTTTTCAGTCTGAATCCACCCAAGCAGACCCTGGTCCGTGGCCAGGAACCGCTCTCTGACCCGTCTTTGGAGGTGGTCTCGGTTCAATTCCAATGGGACTGAAGTTCGGTTCGCTCTGAGATTCCTCAGTCTGAATACAATCCGTCCTTGGAGCAGAAATACTAGACCAAAAAATTAAGCGGACTCCATCGGGAACAAAGCAGATAAGGAATAAAGCAACCAATGAGCTGTGGACAAATGTAAAGCAGCGATTGTTGTGTTTTTAAAGAGGAAAAAGGTCCAACTCTTTGTTACGTTTATTTTAACTCAGTTGAAAATGCTTTTCAGTGTCTTGTTACGCGGGGACAGGCGCTGCTGTGACGTCACCCTAAAAGCTACCCCAGTTTCCTTAGCAGAATTCTCTCAAAACAATGTCGTAACACAAAACCGATGAAACTCAGCGACTCACTGAAATGTGGTCGGATGAATTCAAGAACTTCAGTCGTGTGGTTTTGTTTACAACTTTGCTCCATAAAGCATTTAAAATTTTACTTTTATGAATTAACTGAGAGTAATTATTGACTTGTGTTTGTTTGCAAACACAAATAATGCACTGAGTTTCACTGGTTTACCTTATAAGAGTGGATTTATTTGTAAATTGCGACAAACAAACAAATAAATAAAGTAAAATTAAAAAGAAAAAAAACATCACACTAATATTGCCATACGTTGGATATGTGAGCCTGTTCAGGGTGTATCCCACCTTCACCCAACGGCTCCAGCAACCCTGTGATCCCATAAGAGATTCAGAGGACACGACGCTCTTGTTTTGAAAGGGAGCTGAACTGCAACCGGAAGTCCCGCCGTGGTCCCCGGTGACTTCACTGTAACGGTTCGCACTGCAGACTCCGACTGAAGCTGACTCCGTGAGGACTGGCGAGCGGCAGTGCGAGCAGCTGTTATCGGTTCGGTTCGGTTCTGAGAAAGAGGCCCAGTTCGCCTTTTGGGGGGGAGGACCAACCGATTAATCCTGGAAGCGCCCGGAGAACCGCGGATATCCACGCAGAAAGGATGCTTCATGAGCGGCGGCAGGTGTGAAGAGATGACCGGGGAGCTTCCGGCGCCCGCCGGCCGAGTGCTGCTGGTCAAGAAGATGGTGATGCGGGACGGAGACGCGGTGGGTGGACGGCGGCCGGTTCTGTGTTTCATGAGTGACGTGTATAGATGTAAATGTGTGCGTTCATGTCACGATGTTTGCTGACAGCCCCCGCGGTAGAGGACGCTCTCCGGGGGTTTAGTGTCCGTTCGTCCCGCAGGCCGCCGCCGCAGGGACGATGACATAACACGGACTTAACTGCTGTTGACGAGCGGCTGCAAAAAAAAAAAAAAAAAAAAAAAAAAAAAAATCCGCGTGAGACATCAGCGCTTAAAGCTGCAGACACCGTCAGCTGTCTGCACGCGCTCTGTCATTCTAATGACCAGACACGTCTGTGGAAACAGAAGAACTCCAGCAAAGACAGGCTAACCGAGCCGGGTCGGGTCCAAAATGGCTGTTGGGGCCCGATGGAGCGGTGCTGATGCTGGAGCCGTGCTGTTACATAAGAGCGTCGGAGTGAGGCGTCTCGCTGCAGCGTCCATCTTTGCAGCTGCGCAGCACGATGTGAGGAGCCCTGTTGAGAGAACCAGAGGGAGGATGATGAAGGCTGGAGGAGGAGGATGGAGGCTGATGGAGGCTGGAGGAGGAGGATGGAGGTTGATGAAGGCTGGAGGAAGAGGATGGAGCCTGGAGGAGGATGATGGAGGTTGATGGAGGATGATGACTGCTGGAGGAAGAGGATGGAGGCTGATGGAGGCTGATGGAGGCTGGAGGAGGAGGATGGAGGATGATGGATGCTGGAGGAAGAGGATGGAGGCTGGTGGAGGTTGATGGAGGCTGGAGGAAGAGGATGGAGCCTGATAGAGGCTGGTGGAGGATGATGAAGGCTGGTGGAGCTTGATGGAGGCTTGAGGAGGAGGATGGAGGATGATGGAGGCTGGAGGAAGATGATGGAGGTTGATGAAGGCTGGTAGAGCCTGATGAAGGCTGGAGGAGGAGGATGGAAGATGATGGAGGTTGATGGAGCCTGATGAAGGCTGGAGGAAGAGGATGGAGGCTGGTGGAGGTTGATGGAGGCTGGAGGAGGATGATGGAGGTTGATGAAGGCTGGTAGAGCCTGATGAAGGCTGGAGGAGGAGGATGGAGGATGATGGAGGTTGATGGAGCCTGATGAAGGCTGGAGGAAGAGGATATAGCCTGATAGAGGCTGGTGGAGGTTGATGAAGGCTGGTGGAGGCTTGAGGAGGAGGATGGAGGCTGAAGGAAGAGGATGGAGGCTGGTGGAGGTTGATGGAGGATGATGAAGGCTGGAGGAGGAGGATGGAGGTTGATGAAGGCTGGTAGAGCCTGATGGAGGCTTGAGGAGGAGGATGGAGGATGATGGAGGCTGGTGGAGGTTGATGGAGGCTGGAGGAGGAGGATGGAGGTTGATGAAGGCTGGAGGAAGAGGATGGAGCCTGGAGGAGGATGATGGAGGTTGATGGAGGATGATGACTGCTGGAGGAAGAGGATGGAGGCTGATGGAGGCTGGAGGAGGAGGATGGAGGATGATGGATGCTGGAGGAAGAGGATGGAGGCTGGTGGAGGTTGATGGAGGCTGGAGGAGGAGGATGGAGGTTGATGAAGGCTGGAGGAAGAGGATGGAGCCTGATAGAGGCTGGTGGAGGATGATGAAGGCTGGTGGAGCTTGATGGAGGCTTGAGGAGGAGGATGGAGGATGATGGAGGCTGGAGGAAGATGATGGAGGTTGATGAAGGCTGGTAGAGCCTGATGAAGGCTGGAGGAGGAGGATGGAAGATGATGGAGGTTGATGGAGCCTGATGAAGGCTGGAGGAAGAGGATGGAGGCTGGTGGAGGTTGATGGAGGCTGGAGGAGGATGATGGAGGTTGATGAAGGCTGGTAGAGCCTGATGAAGGCTGGAGGAGGAGGATGGAGGATGATGGAGGTTGATGGAGCCTGATGAAGGCTGGAGGAAGAGGATATAGCCTGATAGAGGCTGGTGGAGGTTGATGAAGGCTGGTGGAGGCTTGAGGAGGAGGATGGAGGCTGAAGGAAGAGGATGGAGGCTGGTGGAGGTTGATGGAGGATGATGAAGGCTGGAGGAGGAGGATGGAGGTTGATGAAGGCTGGTAGAGCCTGATGGAGGCTTGAGGAGGAGGATGGAGGATGATGGAGGCTGGTGGAGGTTGATGGAGGCTGGAGGAGGAGGATGGAGGTTGATGAAGGCTGGAGGAAGAGGATGGAGCCTGGAGGAGGATGATGGAGGTTGATGGAGGATGATGACTGCTGGAGGAAGAGGATGGAGGCTGATGGAGGCTGGAGGAGGAGGATGGAGGATGATGGATGCTGGAGGAAGAGGATGGAGGCTGGTGGAGGTTGATGGAGGCTGGAGGAGGAGGATGGAGGTTGATGAAGGCTGGAGGAAGAGGATGGAGCCTGATAGAGGCTGGTGGAGGATGATGAAGGCTGGTGGAGCTTGATGGAGGCTTGAGGAGGAGGATGGAGGATGATGGAGGCTGGAGGAAGATGATGGAGGTTGATGAAGGCTGGTAGAGCCTGATGAAGGCTGGAGGAGGAGGATGGAAGATGATGGAGGTTGATGGAGCCTGATGAAGGCTGGAGGAAGAGGATGGAGGCTGGTGGAGGTTGATGGAGGCTGGAGGAGGATGATGGAGGTTGATGAAGGCTGGTAGAGCCTAATGAAGGCTGGAGGAGGAGGATGGAGGATGATGGAGGTTGATGGAGCCTGATGAAGGCTGGAGGAAGAGGATATAGCCTGATAGAGGCTGGTGGAGGTTGATGAAGGCTGGTGGAGGCTTGAGGAGGAGGATGGAGGCTGAAGGAAGAGGATGGAGGCTGGTGGAGGTTGATGGAGGATGATGAAGGCTGGAGGAGGAGGATGGAGGTTGATGAAGGCTGGTAGAGCCTGATGGAGGCTTGAGGAGGAGGATGGAGGATGATGGAGGCTGGTGGAGGTTGATGGAGGCTGGAGGAGGAGGATGGAGGCTGGAGGAAGAGGATGGAGCCTGGAGGAGGATGATGGAGGTTGATGGAGGATGATGACTGCTGGAGGAAGAGGATGGAGGCTGATGGAGGCTGATGGAGGCTGGAGGAGGAGGATGGAGGATGATGGATGCTGGAGGAAGAGGATGGAGGCTGGTGGAGGTTGATGGAGGCTGGAGGAGGAGGATGGAGGTTGATGAAGGCTGGAGGAAGAGGATGGAGCCTGATAGAGGCTGGTGGAGGATGATGAAGGCTGGTGGAGCTTGATGGAGGCTTGAGGAGGAGGATGGAGGATGATGGAGGCTGGAGGAAGATGATGGAGGTTGATGAAGGCTGGTAGAGCCTGATGAAGGCTGGAGGAGGAGGATGGAAGATGATGGAGGTTGATGGAGCCTGATGAAGGCTGGAGGAAGAGGATGGAGGCTGGTGGAGGTTGATGGAGGCTGGAGGAGGATGATGGAGGTTGATGAAGGCTGGTAGAGCCTGATGAAGGCTGGAGGAGGAGGATGGAGGATGATGGAGGTTGATGGAGCCTGATGAAGGCTGGAGGAAGAGGATATAGCCTGATAGAGGCTGGTGGAGGTTGATGAAGGCTGGTGGAGGCTTGAGGAGGAGGATGGAGGCTGAAGGAAGAGGATGGAGGCTGGTGGAGGTTGATGGAGGATGATGAAGGCTGGAGGAGGAGGATGGAGGTTGATGAAGGCTGTAGAGCCTGATGGAGGCTTGAGGAGGAGGATGGAGGATGATGGAGGCTGGAGGAGGTTGATGAAGGCTGGTGGAGGATGATGGAGGCTGGTGGAGGTTGATGAAGGCTGGTGGAGGATGATGGAGGCTGATGGAGGCTGATGGAGGATGATGAAGGATGATGGAGGATGATGAAGGATGATGGAGCCTGATGAAGGCTGGAGGAGGAGGCTGGAGGCTGCCTCTGTTCTCTATGACTGTGAGTGTCATCCACAGCTGTTCTTTTAAAAATACATTATGTTCTTTGTTTTGTCTGTAATCCTATTTTGATCACATCTGCATGGTTACCATGGAGACAGAGAAGCTGATACCTTTTCCCTGTACGTCAGACAATGACCTAATGTCATTTTATACCCCCTCCACTTTGTTGACATGACAACAGCAGGGCCTGATGATGGGGGGCCAATGCTAACCTCAGCAGCAGTTTTTGTTGTGTTCTGCTGGTGTCACTCTGGGTTACATAATGCAGCAGAACCTGCAGGTTCTGGACCCATTTGGTTGAGAAGCTGATCGAAATAGAGAGAATAACAAGATGTTCTGGATGGAGGGAAGATGGAGGAGCAGGAGATAAGAGATGTCAGTGAACATGAAAGACGCACGGTTTACAGTGAAATTTCATTCATTTTATTTATTTATTTATCCGGGACAGAATAAAAAGAGGACAAGCAGCCCGAACACAAACACCCCAGTAAAATAAGAGTGAGAAAATATTCATTAAAAGTCTAAAATGTAGAAGTAATAAATACAGCAGTTAACATATAAAAAGGTCTAAAATATGAAAATGTAAATTAATATAATTTAAAACATGGAAAAGTCTAAAACACCTAGAATATAAATTAGAATAAGTTTAGACGTGAAAAGTACAAGTTGACTAAAAAGCATTAAACAAATAAAACTGTGATAAAATAGAGTCAAAGTCTAGATCCCACACATGAGATCTAACTAAAGGTTCATGAAATAAACGCGGCTTTAGTTTGTTTTTAGAAACCTGGTTCCACAGACGAGTCCGTCCATTCAGCCGATCCAATAAAGCCTCATTAGAACCAAATGTTCTCTGAAGGTGAAACGCAACACATTAGGATTCATGAGCCAAGTCATTCCCAACGTTCCGGATTATTCTTATTCAGTCCAAGGACACTTATTAAAAAAAACCTTTATAAGTGGCCAAAGTGATGTCCAAGGATCCCCATGTTAAACCGTTGAGAGGGGAACTCCCTCTTTATGGAAGAACAAGAAGACATCTTCTAACAGAACCACCCATTTGATTCAAGAGAAAGAGACAAAGGAACACAGAAAGAGCAGAACATCTGTGACGCTAATTCAGAAGGAGAACAGGAAACAGCTGAGCTCCAAGGACAGAAATCTGAAGAGGAGCCGTCTGCTGTGAGGCGAAGACGGACGACGTTCCACATCTCCACGATGACCGATGGAGTCACTAAGCTGTTGGTGCTGAAGGTCACCGTCTCCATGCTGGCACCGTGATTATAGACAAGTACACAATCACCACCTACAGTCCCACTTGATCCATTCTCAAAGCGTTCCCGGTGATCTTTTAGGGATATGATGCTGTTTTTAGCCAAAACCTTTTAAGAAACCCGTCGTTTTCTAGGACATAGTTTCTGCAGAGTGGCGGGAGTTCATCAGAAATTCACCTCTGAGTTATGGCTGTTGGCAGGGAGTCAGTCTGCCTTTATTTCCCAACATGCCTTTGTTTACACTCCCTCCTGCTAGCTTACAGCCCCTCACACCCCCAAGCTAACATTAGCGGTGCAACAGAAATGGCAGCAACATCAGATCTGTCCATCCGTCCGGTTCTGGTCCAGATTCCAGCTTAGACCAGGGAAACAAAGACGTTCATGGATCTGTGGGTCTGCAGGTGGATGATCAGAAATGGGCAGAGCTGGGAGACACTGGCCCCGCCCATTTCAGTTTCTACATTACAACTGAGAGCTTTTTCCAAACAGCATTTTTTCATCTGCTCCAGATTCACCATGATTTGAATAAAGAAATACTCAGAAATGTTTTATCTTAATTTTCTTTATCTATGTCCTCCTTTATGTGAAAAACGGCCCAAGAAAATTAACATTTTCATCTTTAAGCACATTTTTCCTTTTGTTTTAGACCATTTTATGATAACAATACTGTAATAGAAAACGGAAACAGACTAATCAAATGCATTGATTCATTTTTATTAAAAAGAATGTCTTGTAGTTTTTCAGGCAAAAACAGTTTTCTAAGAATTTTGCCAACAAAAGTTTCATCTTTGTTTAATTCAAATCAATTACAACACAGTCGTCTCAACAGGCTTCACTAAGTGTACAAAACCTAAAATTAGTTATAAAATAAAACCGCTGAACAGCTAAACAGACTAAACTAAACTGGGCATCTCTGCCCTTAGACCCTCCTTCTCTGTAAGGAAATACTCCCAAAAAAAACCAGAAACCTCGGGGGGGTCCACATGATGGACAGACGATGTACCAGAACTCTGAGAGAATTAGCTTATCTAACTCTACAACTACATGTTTAAATAGTCCAGCAGACGAGCTTCATCCAGATGTTCAGTTAAAAGGATTAATTTAGTAAAAGAAAGTTTTTTTTAAAACCAATCCAAATGTGTTTCAACATGGAAAAGTGAAAAAAGTGAAAAAATGAATGGATGTTGAATCAAACTGTGTCCGATCTCAGTTGAATCCCTGGTGAACTGGTGAATCCAGTATCTTTGATTAGTGGATACATTTGCTGGAGTTTTTCTGTCATCTTGGATCTGCTCATTGGAATACAGAGTATGTATTTACTTCATAATTATCACATCTGTTATTCAGAGAAGAAGAACGTTTCAATTGACTGTAAAATGTCAAATCCGCTAGAGAACATAGAAAGGTTAGAAATGGTGGAGTTTCTCATCCACCTGTACTTACAACAGTTTTCTATTTTCACATAGATGTAGTGGAATATGACAGGTGACCCTGGAAATAAATGGACCTACTTTATTAAGGGTCTATGTTCAACTTTAGGGTAAACTCCTGATCTGTGTAATCTGTGTTAGTAGAACGAGCTATTAGTCTCTTTCTAAATATAGAGAATAATCACATTTTCCCTCCTTGTGTATTCGTGTCAGCAGGCTGCTGATTATGTCATGCGGGATGATCCAGTTTTGATATTGACCTTGGAACTTGGTTGTGCGTTATTTTATGTGCCCAGCAGAAGGATTGTTTGAAATACTCAATGTCAGCAATGTCTCCTGGTCTGCTTCCACAAAGATGGGAGCTTAAGGCTTCACTGCATCAATGCAGGAGAAAGACTTGAGTTCGGCCAAAAGGAAGGATCATAACCTTTTTATTTGTTCACAGGGACTCAGAATCTTTGGTGGGTATAGGTGGGAAGAAGATGGTTTCGCTCTCCTTTATCTGGCGTCTTTTGTTGTAATGGTGGCCTCAACATGGGGTGATGGCTCACATAATTCTCTAAATAAGAAGGGTACCAGGTATGTGGAGAAACAACTTTAACCTCTCCTCCATCTCCTTAATGATATAGGGACGGCTTGACAGCTCACGCCGCTGTGCTGAAGGAAGTGTCGTCACATTTACATTTAGCCAATCGTGATCTTTACGTTCTGTGCAGTGAAACACTGTTTGGAGGATTTGAACTGAAACGTGTGTCCATCCAGAAAGAAGTGCAGCATCTAAAACTGAAAGGGTTATGATGAATGAAATGCACCTCTAATGTGGCCGATGCTGTTCTCCTCTAACAGTAAAACAACCATTTTTACTGACCACAAGACACAAAGTCTTATTTTACCGTTTAGGAAAAGGTTGACACTGTCTGCTTTGAACTCATTATGAAAAATTGTAGCACAAAAAATAGTGGAAGAGACTATTTGATTTGTTTATTTGAAATGGTTTATTTCAAGCAATCAAATCAAGAAGAATACACAAAACAATACAATCATCAGTTATGCATTCATACAAAGACGTATCAAACTGAGGATAATTAGACATTAAATCAAATATTGTTTGAAAGAGAGTGGAAGGAAGTGAACTTCTATAATCCTGTTCTACCAAAACCCTTTTATTACATGATTTATCCGGTTCATAACTTTTATCAGACAGAATTAAGAATCTTTAAGTTTCAATAAATCACATGACAAAGATGAATTACTTCATTATTATCTAAAAATCGACATAGCTCTATTTTGGAAATCAACATAACACATGCAGATCAGTTATCTGAAATATATGCAGATTATTATTCATTAGAAAAATCCTGACTATGATTAAAAATAACACTATGTCAGAAAAAATAAAGAAAATCATGAGAAATAAGAAAATAATACAGAAAGAAAACATTGGGTTGAAGGCTTTATAGCATTCAACCAACTAACATTTTCTCAATAGTTTTTTGACTTCCTTTCAAAATAAAAGACACCTTATGCCAATCAGGATCGAGTTTAGCTAATGTACGTCTACTCAAGGTTTCAAACAATGCAGGACAAAAATGGGATTTTCTCTTGTCATACTTTAGGTTTATTTTGGTGAGCCGTTATCTTTTTTCCTACATACAGCCGTTCACCTCAACTCAAACATGATCCTGTATAAAAAGTTTATAAATATATACAAATGTCTATAATTGAGCTCCCTCTGGACAGATACTAACAACTGTTGTACAGCATAAGATAACATTTAAACTCATCAAAAAGACGGATCAATCAGACAACACCTGATAAATTCGAGCGGTTTTCTTTTATTTTCAACTGTGGTATGTGTAACAAAATGAAAAGAAAACAGGAAGTTCCTAGGAACATGCTCAAAAATTACAGAAAAATAAGGAACCTGAGAACATAAAATTCCTAAAAAAGAATAATAAAATGATAATAGAAATTTGGTTTTTGGTCCACTCATTCCTGGGACATGTGAGACTTCCCTGGTGAAAGCACAGAGTCCTGGACACGCAACATTGAAATTCATGGAAATAGTTTTGCTCGGGTGAAAATCACAATGAAATGAAAGATTTTATTTAAGTAACCCCAAAAAATCAGCCAATGACAACAAGAAAAAGGTCTAACCAAGAATTCTTAATTGAAGAAATAAATCTTGTCTCCACATCCTTAAAAAGTCTTACATTTAATTGAACTAAAATAATTTCTTATAAAACCTTTAATTCTGGTGAATGGATCTTAGTTTTTTTTCTCGTGCCATGTGACTTCCTGTCACAAAAACAAATCAGGTTGCGTTTTGTCATAGGTGTTAAATCGTTTAGCTAGTTAGTTGATGCCTGTCAGTGCAGGCAAATAGGAAAGTGCAAAGTCTTAGAGGAGCGCCTTGAAAAGAAGAATTCCTCGTGATGGTTAGAAGTGCTTAGAGCTGCACGGTTTGCCAGAAGAACTCTAAACTTGGCACGATGGGGATCATGGCGGTGGAATTGCACGTGCAGAGCAGGAAACAGCAGACTCCAGCTGTTGGTTTCAGTCTCTTTGGTCTTCAATTAGATTGTAAGGGATCTTAAAAAGCTCTTTAAATCCTTAAATGTAACTTCTGTAAATGTGTAAATACCCTGTAAGGCGTGTTTTCACAAACCTCTCGAATTATTTCGTTATTTTCTTCAAGACAGAAAATAAGACCATTGATCTTGATACAAAGGTCTTTTTACCGACTTTAGATCCAGTTTTTGCAGAGCGGTCAGATGAAAGACGTGACCTCACATTGAGTCACCAACAGGATTTTCCATTCTGAGGCTTTTAAAGAGTGAGAAAAACAAGTATTAGTCTAGAGGATTACGCTAAGTCCAACCAAAATCAACAGGAGGAAGTTAGGATGTTCTGATAGAGGGATGCTGACATGAAGACTCAAATTCACACACACACAAACAAAAACACACACACAAACACTCAGAGAAGGTAAATGAGGGAAATTTGAATGGTCAGTTTCAGGGACGACCAATCGTCCTCTGCTCTTCATTAGCTAACAGCTGGAGTTCCTCGGTAATGTCTCTAAAGGATCAATCACATGACAGCGAGTGTGGTGACCTCATTTGCATGTCGTTGGTTCGTTTCCAGCCCCAGCAGGGCATCGGCCGGCCCAGCGTGTACCATGCCGTGATGGTCATCTTCCTGGAGTTCTTCGCCTGGGGTCTGCTCACCACTCCCATGCTCACGGCGAGTACCCATGCAGCTGCAGCTTCAGGAGGAGCCCTGTGTTTCTACCTGCGTGTGAAACGTGTTTGTCTTCTTCTCTCGGTAGGTTCTGCATGAAACCTTCCCGCAGCATACGTTCCTGATGAACGGACTCATTCAGGGAGTGAAGGTAAGAGCTTGAAGGAGTTCCAGTGGAATGGAACCAGGACTAAAAGGTGTCTCATCCCTTCTAGGGCCTCCTGTCCTTCATGTCTGCTCCACTGATTGGAGCGTTATCTGACGTTTGGGGCAGGCGCTCCTTCCTTTTGATCACAGTCTTCTTCACCTGTGCACCCATCCCGCTGATGCGGCTTAGTCCCTGGTAGGAATGAGTTGCTTTTGTCCTCTTAGAGGGAGTCCCAGATGGCGTTTAAACTTTTACATGGATAACCGTGTCATTCTTTTTTGGTCCGACTTCCTGATTCTGTACAGACTCTATATGATTTTTCTGTTATTTTGTCTTGAAGACTGTTTTTCCTGGTTGTTTTCTAGGTGGTACTTTGCAATGATCTCCATGTCTGGGGCGTTTTCTGTCACCTTCTCCGTCATCTTTGCGTACGTCGCTGATGTGACAGATGAACGAGAGAGGAGTACAGCCTATGGTCTGGTAAGAATTCCCGTAGACGTTTCATCTCAGGTCATATATGCTGGGATTTACATATGAACACAGGCACATTTAGGCAGATCATCTCTGATGTCACCTCTTGGGTTCAGAAGGCCTGAAACAGAGCTCAGAATGGGCTGGTCTTACTTATCCGACTCAACGGCATTACATAGATGGGGGATTGTGTTGAGTTTTGTTTGGTCCGTGCTGAAATCCATCCCCCCCTTGCCTTTCAAAATACAAACCCTCAAATATGTACAAAAGTGTATTTAGATTGAATCAAGATAGCTGAACCCCTAAACACAGTGCAATTGTCATGTGTGGAAAATAAAACAGGCATCATAAAGATTTCTGAAGCTAAAATGGACATGGAACAGGTATTGGTAAAAACCAGTTTAGTATATTTTCTAATCTTCCGCATGCAACCTGGTACTTCCAATATTTTGGTTGAAACCATTGAGAACTGGAAAAAGCGATTCCTCCCGCTGACGTTCCAAACATCCTTCCAGAAAGGAAACATCGTTCCAAACAGGAAGTACCCGCTGGCTCCACGAAGCCAGAATCCCATTGACATCAATAGAGAAATAACCCGCTGTTACTCAGTCATTCTATTGGTCAGAAGAACCGCTCTGGATCTGATACCTTTATAACATCTTCTTGATAATGTTTGTAATGATAATTTCTGTTCATGGTATTTACTTCAGTATCGCAAGTTATTCAAGTTATGAACTGACCAATCAGATGCCTCAATAAAAGCATGTGGTGTCAAGTCGAACGTTTGAAGAGTTTGATTGACAGATTCCCCGCAATCCCGCTTTCAATGGGAGGATTTTGGCCTTCCAGTAAGCTCACTCCTGATTAGAGGGAGTGGTTGCCGTAGAAATGCTGACTCAGACAGACTGCATACTGCATACTGAGGGATTTCTGGTTCCAATATTGCGACGTCTGCATCAGAAAAACTGGCGCTTTCTCATTGACTTCATTTGGTTGGAATGGGAGGTAAAAACATTTTCTAAGGGTGATGTCACACTCACTCGGTCCAGTTCTATATGCAGTCAGTATTTCTTTTGCTGTCAGGTCCATCCACGTCACTTTTTCTGTATTTGTGGCTACAAGCTTGTGTTCATGGATGGACAGCCAGATCTGTCCATCGGCATGGATGCACAAGTGGCTCTATGCTAGTACTTAATCTAACATTTGAAGAAAAAGAGGAAACAATGAAGACAGAGCGATGGAACTGACTCTTGTTTTAGTGATCGGAGTGGAACCAGCCCGACCTTCAGCTCAAACAACAATAAACTTTTCACTTTGACTCTAGAAACACATCAGACACTTATCAAGAAACAACTGCAGCTCCTGGATTAGTGATGCATGTTTGCTATGTGAGGCTTGCAGGAGGTCACAGTGTCGTTAGGCATCACTGAACACTTTTCATTTTGGCAAAGTTTGGCAAACTGTTGAAGCCACACCTTAATGCGCTATAGGATAAATGTTCAATCTTCCTGATAACAGTCCAGTGAGAGTGTAACGCTGGTTCTTCCAGCCCTTTACAGCTCATTCCCTCTCTCTGAATCCTCCAGGTGTCGGCTACTTTTGCGGCCAGCCTAGTAACCAGTCCAGCCATCGGTGCGTACCTGTCGGCCTGGTACGGGGACAACCTGGTGGTCCTGCTGGCCACGCTGATCGCTCTGGCCGACATCTGCTTCATCCTTCTGGCGGTCCCAGAGTCTCTGCCAGACAAGATGAGGCCCAACACCTGGGGCGCGCCCATTTCCTGGGAGTACGCCGACCCGTTTGCTGTCAGTAACAGTTTCCTTACTCTATAATGTCAGGTTGTCTGTTTGAGTGATGATGGGCCATAAGCAGAAGTTTGAGCCGCATGGCGTCTTCCTTTCTCAGTGATTTGGTTCTCTTCTCTGTTTCTGGATGCAGTATGTTGAGGGGAGACTTGGCTGAAGGGTTCCTCAAAATTCTAATGATTTATGGTTGCCTGGAAACAGTCGTAGAACAATGATATGACTGAGGCCCCCTGGGGCCGCTAGAGTACATGTATAGATCAATGAGATGGAGAAAAGCAACCAATTAAGGGTTCAGGCTGGAACTTTGAGTCCCAGAGGGAAATCTGAAGACTGACTGAGGGTCTCACAGCTCTGGTGGCGTTTTCCGTTCTCTCTGTCCCTTTCTCTGTCTGTCTTTTATTCAGTCTCTGAGGAAGGTGGGTCAGGATCCCACAGTTCTGCTCATCTGCATCACAGTGTTCCTGTCTTACCTGCCAGAGGCCGGACAGTACTCCAGCTTCTTCCTCTACCTGAGACAGGTAAGAGCCAGTAATGATTCCTCCTCTGTGTTAAAGGGATTTTAGTTTTGAATTACAATTTATTTTAGTTATGTTAAATAAAAGATGAATTATGCTTAAAACCAGGTTGTTAAAACTGCCCAGCTAGATGTATACATCTGAGAAAGAGGTACCGTATTTTCACGACCATAGGGCACACTGGGTTATAGGGCGCAGTCTTAGCGCCCAGTCTCAGTTATGGGTAATTTTTCGGTACGTGACACATACTAAAGGCGCACCGGGTCTTAAGTCACGGGCACGTTAACACGTACCAGTAAAACATGCATGCCAGTATGTTTTTTAAAAAGGCAGTGTGAGCAAAACTGAGTTGGTTGTGATTTATTTTATACTTTTTCAGTCATCAATCAGCATCCAAAAATCCATCAAAGTCCTCATCTTCTCCATCTGAAATGAACAGCTGGGCTAAATTTCTATCAAACATGCCAGGTTCCCCTTTCGTCATTGTCAGAGTCTGTCTTGTTGCAGTGCGGCTTCTCATGAATGATGCAAGCAGACACGGTAGCCCAAGCTTCTACAATCCATTCACAGAGTGTGGCGTAACTCGCCCTGGCGCTGCGTCCCACAACAATAAAGCCGTGCCCCCTTGTGCGTATCCTACTGCGCTGGTCCCACTCTTCTCCACATTGTGACTCACCGGGATGTGGAAAGTCAGCGGCGCCTCCTCCATGTTGGTGATGTGGCTGGGCTGGAGGTGTTTGTCTCAATCTTTTCTCTGCAGTATGATGGAAGATGAACAGCGTTTCATTGTAATCCGTTGAATGTCGCGGTGGCCCCATATCCCTCGCCCGGATGGAAAGATGACGTCGTTTCATAAAACGAAAGCAAAAGCTTCCTCTGTAAGCGTTACTGCCCTCAGTGGAATGGTGCTGTCTGATCCATAATCCATCGGTCAGTCGCCTTTTCTCCTCAGAAACTCAGCTGCGTCTTCGTGACTGTGGAAGTTTGTTTTCCAGCTTCCTCCACACGTGAACCATGGATTCAGTCATCTGGAATTCTCTGCAGCTGCTCCCGTGTTCCTCCGTGTAGCTGATAGCTGCAGTTTAAACTGTGCTTCAGCCATGTTGTAGACAATGTTGTTCACGTTCAAACTTCCCTCCCCTGTTCTCATGCTGTCTTTTTCTACGTCCCACAACAACACATTAGGCGCACTGCCCCCCTACAGGTTGGAGAAAATTTAAGACTCAGAAGTGCGCCTTGTGGTTGTGAAAATACGGACGTTTTTTGGGAAGTCCACATCTGCCCTTAAATGTTGTTTCATGTTTTCATCAGGGCACCCCAACATTTTCCAGATAGCAACTACCGGGGGGCTCCGCCAGTCATTGGTACCAGTCATTGGTATCTGCCCTCCCCACAAATTGGCTGGTCCTGGCCTCTTGCCCCCTGTCGATCTTGGTGGGGCTGATGGGCGGGCTGTCGGGGATCCAGTGTGGGCTGGTTGTGGGTGGCTCTAGCTCACTCCTGGGGGGGGGGGGGCTCAGGACCCCCGGCAGTGGCGTGCCTCTCGCCCGGGTGGCGGTGTATGTCTCGGGGGGTCAGGGCTTGGGTCTGGGCCTGGTGGGAGGGGGTGGTCCCTGCATGGTTGGGGCTCTCTCCGTTCCCTCGGGCCCTCGGCCTAAGGGGCTGTGGGGGAGGGACCTCTTGCTCCATTCCCATGGTGGGGGTCTAGTGCGCTTGTGGGTGGGTGCTCCTGGGCATCTGTCTGTCTGGGGGGCTCTTCATATGAACAAACTTAAAGAGTGTCCATCACAAGAGTACACATCAACAGACATGGAAACAAAAACGAGCAAAAAGAAAAAACAACCCTGTAAAGAAATTCTGTTTCTGTCTCCACAGGTCATAAACTTCTCCTCCACCACCATTGCTGTTTTCATTGGAGTTGTTGGCATTTTGTCCATCATAGCACAGGTACCATATGTGTGCACTCACATAAATAATGCATTTATGGGGATTTTGTGTCAACAAAGATTGTTGTTTTTGTTTTAGGTTTTAGCATAAGCCCCACCCACACTGTGATGCATGACAACTGAATTTACACTGGATCGTCTGCAGTGCATATCCGTTGTGTTGCGGGGGGAGTCCGTGTTATGACACTGTTAGTTTACATTGTCTCCATCTCCCGACCGCAGCTCCTCCCCCGTGGTGCCCGGAGGAGTGGCTTGTTCTGCCACCCAGGTGTCTAGTTCGTCCCCCTCTCCCTCCTCAGCCAACACTTAAGCAGTCAGGGAACCGAGTCTGAAATCCTTCCAGTTGCGCACAAACCGGATGCAGTCTACGAGCCGATTGGAAGAATTCCTGACCAATCAGCATCAACCTCCATGTCCACGTCTGTGATTTGCTGGCTTTTGGGGCACACTTGGAATGTGGTGCCCTGCTCTGCTTGGAGTGCAGAAGAGAGAGAATTCCTCTAGAGCCAAAATTGTTTTGTTGGCACGTATTTGTGAGTTTCAAGTGCAAAAAAAGAATTGTAATGATTTGCGCTCAAAAAAGTAAGTGCTGCGCTTGGAATAATGGCCCAAAAATCCCTCCACATCAGGGCCCACGGCCTCTCCGTCCTCACTGACTCCTTCAAAATGCGTCTTTTGTGTCATAAATGATGTTGTGCCAAAATTAAACCTTTGTCGACTACGGCAAAAAGGGACGGCAGTGTCATCTGAAGGGTTGACTTGCGTTACCACGTGGACACGCCACCTTACATGTGAAATAACATGTTATAAAGTTTTATTTTGAAAGTACAACAGAAGTTCTGTTTCCGGTTCCCCGGCTTTTTACCGTGAAATTGTTGCGTCAGCAGACTGGATAGAGAACTCCTGCATTATGGGGATGTCAGACGCAGACGTGACGGAGGCGATGTAAACATTTTGTTTGATTTATGAATGTCGTATTTTTTTGTGTCAACACAACGGAGACAGACGGACCAGTGGAAATCAGCCTTAAGACGGGAAACGGTTTACCTAGAAGCATAACTCTATAAAACCCTTCAACGCTGTGAGGCTGGTGAAGGTCACCAAACTCTTTCTCCTCTTTCTCCACACAGACCCTCCTTCTTACTTTACTGATGAGAACCATGGGTACCAAGAACACCGTTCTGTTGGGTTTGGGCTTCCAGATTCTCCAGCTGGCCTGGTACGGCTTAGGATCGGAACCATGGTAAGACTTGTGGGGGAGCTGCTACTGCAGAGGAGTTTGTAACTTGATGAATGGAGGTTTGTCCTTAGAGGTCGTGATGATGATGAACATTAAAAGCTTTTGTCAGAGTTTGTGTGAAAATGGATTCTCCTGTTAGCATCACAGCTCTTCACTTCTGGAAATGAGAGATGACAAAAATAGCAGAGGTAGAAAAAGATTGTCTGTGAAGCTTTAGCGTCCGGTCTTCTGCAAACGCCAGCGTGACCTCACGCTGCGCGTGGTCACACACGCCTGAAACCGCACACGCCTTCAGCAGCTGTGTGTTTGTGTGTCCAGGATGATGTGGGCGGCTGGAGCCGTTGCAGCCATGTCCTCCATCACCTTCCCAGCAGTCTCTGCTCTGGTGTCACAGTCTGCTGATGCGGATAAACAAGGTGAGAAGAAAACGCTCCTCTCTCCACGTTCACTGCTTTGTTTAAAGGAGACATAACATTCTGAAGAACTCATGTTCTTGAACCGGCGTCTTGCTCTGCAGGTGTTGTCCAGGGCATGATCACGGGGATCAGAGGTCTCTGCAACGGCCTGGGCCCTGCTCTGTACGGCTTCATCTTTTTCCTCTTCAACGTCAACATCAACACCATGGACCCCATCCAGGGGGAATACGACATTGACCCCCTGCCTCTGCACAGTCCCACTGAGGTAGGCAGAACAGCTGGAAGAGGGAATTCAAAAACAAACTAGAAGGAGCTGCTTTTCCAGAAGAACATGCAGGTTGATGCTATATCACTGAAGGAAAATGAAACTTAAAGGGTAATAATTAGCAGAAAGAAACAAAGAATTGATCAAAGTTGACCATAAGTAAAATGAAAACAGCACAAAAAAAAAGATCTTTTTATGAAAAGTGCCAGAACCAGCGAGCTTCTGCTCCAAGGAATCTCCATGTGTTTCAATGGAGACTTAAATCCTGGAATATCTGGAAAACTTCAAGAATTTGAAGGACCAAAAGTCACAGCTGGAAAAAGCTGAAAGAGCTGAACATTTGAATAGTTGAATGTTTGAAATAGATGAAACATTGTAGGAGGAGTTAAGCTGCAAAAAATGGAGGAAGATACTAGAATAAAGAAAGAGAAACAGGAAAACAATGATTGAATTAAATCAATTATGTGATGTGAAAATGAGTGTAAGTTTCTAAGCTTCTTCCGTCTGTCTGCCCTGACCCCAGCGAGCGCTGATCCCCGGGCCGCCCTTCCTGCTGGGGTCGTGCACGGTGGTCGTCGCCTTCATCGTGGCGCTCTTCATCCCTGAAAAGACGCCCTCCTCCCTGTCTTCGTCCGATCTCTGTCTTAGTGACAAGCCGAACCCGGAGAGCAAGGAGCCCATGTCCTCGCTGGCCGGCGTTCACATCAACACCCCCCTCCCTGGCAGCGACGAGGAGAGCCCCCCCGCAGCCAGCGACGAGGACGTGGAGCCTCTGCTGCATGACAGCTGCGTTTGAGAGGCAGGCCGCTGGCGTGAGGCCGGTTTTAGGGTTTTCTTTTACTCCGAACGCAGAGAGCCCGTAGGTTTGTTGGTGTTCTTGTGTCTCTCTGCTGCTCGGCAAGACTAAGTGTACTTTTCTAGTCTGAAGATTGTGATCGACACCAAACGGCTCCTCTGGACCGGTCTCTCCTCCAGAAGCTGGAATGAACAAAGATGTTTTGGACTGTTGGACCGAGGAGTCAAAGACTTTCATTTCAGCAAGGGGCGGGGCCTACAGGGACACCCTCATTTGATTAACAATCTGTTGGGGGGGGGTCTGACTTCACTGAGACAGGGGGACATGTTGAGAGCACTTCTTGCTCATGTCTGACCTCTGACCTCTGAGCGTGATTGCGAGAAGCAGGTAGATCTGTTTCTACCTTTGGTTATGTACAAAGGAAACATGTATGCTGGCCAAAACATCAGTGTTGATTTCTACTCTGTGTTGTTTTTGTGAAAATATTTTTTGTAAGGAGGTTTTTTTTCTATCAAAGTGTACAATATCTTTCTTTCTTTGAGCTAACAGAGCTTGAGCGCGTCAGGCGAACCGAATGCTCAAGCTGATCTCAAGAGGGTCTCGATCTCAGCCAGCAAATAACGCAAACCGCTCACATATTTGCATATTCAGACATTTTTTGTAGAAGATTAGCCAACGGAAGAACAAAGGGGCCCTGAGGGATCCCTGAATACTTTGATACAAGGGAACCCCTCGCAAAAACCTTCTGGAAACTTTCCAGAAGTTTTCATTGTTTAAATCTGATTTTGACTTTTATTGTCTTTTATGGAAGTGCTGCTGACAGAGTTTAAGGTTTCAGGAGGAAAAGGAGGCGCAGGATGTGATGCGAGTCTCCCTTCAGACGGTCCACCTCATGGGTTTCCTCTAAGTGACAGACGGAGCTTTAGAAATGATGCCAACAGTATGTTACTGCCACAGAGGGGAGGAAGCCGTGTTCAAATGCACTTTTTCATGTTGCTGTGGGACTGTTCCTAGTCATTGGGGTTTATGGGATGTCTAAGTATTGAAATCAGAGGGAATGGGGCCTGAATTGATTGGTTTTTCCCCGGGGGCGCGGCTGCTCAAACTCACCTGAACAGAGCAAACAACACATCCCTTCACCCGTCAATGCAGAAGCCTTTGAAACAACAACGATGAAGAAAAAGGCCTCCGAGAGGCCTTCACCGCAGACGGTTACCTTCACCAGAGCTTTTACCGTTCCCAGCTGCTGACAGGTCCAGACAACATTCATGTTTCATTCAATCCCCGAAGGGTTTGAGTGTGTTTTGTTAACACCAAGTCAAATATCCTCATTTCTCTTTGAGTGCTTGGTTATTTTTGCATAAGTGAAACTGGCAAAACACTGTAAATATTGTAGATAAGTTGGATGTCTGTATGGTGAACAGGTGGGATGTACACGGAGTTCACCGTCGCTTTGTGTCGTCTGTTGTTTCATCTGGAAGTGTACCAGCCAGTTCTTAATTATTGGGTATTAAACAGTCCAACCACAGCCAGTCTCTTCATTCTACATGCCTCAGAGGACAGTTTGTGAGGCCTTCTCTTTGCTGGATCCAGCTCACGTTTCGGTCCCACACATGTCAGAAGTCTGGTTTGTTCTCACAAGCATGTCAGGAACTTAAACGTGCTTCTAAACATTCGCTGGGAGGATGTTGAAATCACCCTGACTGGAATAAATCACAAAGAAAAGGAAGAGACAAGTGTCAGAAACTGTTGCAGCAACACAATTTTGTTGCTTCATCTGCATTTTCTGGTGTTTTTTTGTGCACATCATTGCATAGCAGAAATTGATAACAATGTCACAACCTATGGGTGGAATTTATGCTGGAAATTGGAACACAATATTTGCACACTTCTGTACTGTTCATAGAAAACAACCTCCAAAATTCACTGTAGATGCAGTTTTACTGTTCCCTAAGCAAAATAGTCGTCTATTTAGACGTACAAGTGTACTCTATATACTAAAAGTGAGGCAGTATGCTTGAAATGATGAACTTCAAATGTTCCAATTTAATCTAAAGAAGTATTCGGTTAGTAAAATTCCTACACTACATGTAAACGGTCTACAGTGTACGTGCTATACTTATACTCAAGTATATGTAATAAAATAAACATGCACCACTTTTTATACTTTTTGCTAAGGGTTGTTATCAATATTGACTCAACATTTCATGCTTAATTTTCAACATTTTGACTTGAATGACAGCTGAAGCCGTCAACACAATTTAATTATTAATTTATTATTAATTAACTTTTTTGATAAAATTGGTGCTTAAATAATTTTTTTATTGAAAAATTAGACAGAAAATACAGCATTATATATATATATATATATATATAGTATATGTATATATAAAATGCTGTATATATATATATATGCGTTATATGGATATAGTACAGGCCAAAAGTTTGGACTCTCCTTGGTCAAATAGCCCTTCCACAGCCTGGAGGTGTGTTTGGGGTCATTGTCCTGTTAAAAAATTAATGATGGTCCAACTAAACGCAAACCGGATGGAATAGCATGCCGCTGCAAGACGCATGTGAGCCAGTTTCTTTGTAACGGTTGATGGTATTTGTGACTCAATTGGGGACACTTTCAAAGTTTTACCAATTTTTGGGACTGACTGACCTTCATTTCTTAAAGTAATGAATGAATCCAAATTAAAGTAATGAATGAATCCAAATTCTAACAGTCTATTCAGTAGGACTATCAGCTGTGTATCCACCTGACTTCTGCACAACACAACTGATGGTCCCAACCCCATTTATAAGGCAAGAAATCCCACTTATTAAACCTGACAGGGCACACCTGTGAAGTGGAAAACATTTCAGGTGACTACCTCTAGAAGGTCATCAAGAGAATACCAAGAGTGTACAAAGCAGGAATCAAAGCAAAAGGTGGCTACTATGAAGAATCTACAATATGACATATTTTCAGTTGTTTCACATTTTTTGGTTATGTATATAATTCCACATGTGTTAATTCATAGTTTTGATGCCTTCAGTGTGAATCTACAATTGTCATAGTCATGAAAATAAAGAAAACTCTTTGAATGAGAAGGTGTGTCTAACCTTTTGGTCTGCAGACAACATTAAAAAATGAAAAAATTCCAACTGTATGCAGAGACCCACATTAAATTGGAAGGCATCAATAATTAAATAAAGAATCCAAGTAAGAGTATCCATGAATTAAGGGTAAGGAAAATACATCAGTCTAGGCAAAGCTGAATAACAATTTAGAGATTTTGTGGCATTTTTATAGTTTAATCTTTCCCATTAGTTTAAAAGATTAAACTAATTGCTTATATAAAAGTTGATTTAAAATAAACATCTTGTTTTAGGAAATGATGGAGTCACAACAGCAAATCAAAGTATTCACAGCGACCTCTACTGGGCAATGGGAGTCACGTTTCAGGAACCATCCAATCAGAACGCGGCTTCTGGCCCACGTGGCCTCGCAGCCCAACAAGACGCAAAGCCAAACGGCAACAACAAACATGGCGGTGTCTCCGTTCAGCTTGTTCCCGGAGAGGTGCTGGACGGAGGAGAAGGAGAAGGCGCTCATCGCGTTTTTCTCCCGTGAGTCTCCGCTTCTGCTTCCGGACCCCCTCCCCCACTCCAGAGATTTTTG